>NW_022589709.1:27388730-27494537 GCF_004348235.1 Phoca vitulina
GAGGAGGGGAGGGGAGGGGAGGGGTGGGGAGGAGAAGAGAGGAGAGGAGAGGAGAGGAGAGGAGAGGGGAGAAAAAAGAAAAGAAAGGAGGAGGAAGGGATGCTTCCAAATTAATTCAACAAGGTCAGCATTACCTTGATACCAACACCAAATAAAGACAGTATAAAAAAAGAAAATTACAGGCAATATCCCTGAAAATAAGATGCAAGAAACCTAATCAAAATATTAGCAAGCTGAATACAATACATAAAAAGATTATTCACCAGATCAGCATTGCAGCATTATTTACATTAGCTGAGATATGGAAGCACCCTAAGTGTCCATCAATAGATGAATGGATAAATTGTTTTACACACACACACACACACACACACACACACGGATATTACTCATACAAAAAAAAAAAAAAAAAAGAAATCTTGCCATTTACAACAACATGGGCGAAACTAGAGAGTATTATGCTAAGTGAAATAAGAGACACAAAGACAAATACCATGTGATTTCACTTGTTCGGGGAATCTTGGAAACAAATAAACAAATGAAACAAAACAGAAATATACTGGTAAATACAGAAAACAAACTGGTGGTTGCGGGGGGCGGGGGGGTTGGGGAATGGGTAAAATAAGTGATGGGTAGCAAGAGGGACACACTTCCAGCTATAAAATAACTAAGTCATAGAGATGAAAAGTACAGCATAAAAAATATAGTCAATAAAATTATAATAAGCTTATATGGTAACAGTAACTACACTTATTGTGGTAAGCATTTCATAATGTATATAACTGTCAAATCACTATGTTGCACACTTGAAACTAATAAAATATTGTATGTAAACTATAGTGAAATTAAAAAATTTAAAATATAGGGTGCCTGGGTGGTTCAGTCAGTTAAGTGGCTGCCTTCGGCTCAGGTCATGATCCTGGGGTCCTGGGATCAAGCCACTCATCAGGCTCCTCGCTCCTGGGGAGCCTGCTTCTCCCTCTCCCTCTGCCTACCACTCACCCTGCTTGTGCTCTCTCTCTCTCTCTCTCTCGCTATCTCTCCCTGTCAAATGAATAAATAAAATCTTTAAAAAAATTAAAAAACAATTTTGAGATCAAATTAGAAATTAAAAATATGACAACCTACTTTTGCAATTTAATTTCATTTTATAAAGGAAATTTATTATTGGATACTCACTAAGGACTAGACAGTCTTTTAAGTATTTTATGTATGTCTAATTTAATTTCTACAACAATGCTTTTAAAATTGGCTGTGTTTATCCTCATTTTACAAGAAATTAAATTAGAGGGTAAAATAAACCGCCCAAATTTGAATAGCTATTAAGTGGTTGACCTGGGTTTGAATCCCAAGATCTTGGAACCAGGACCCACACTTTAACTTTTTTCAGTGTATTATATTACATTGATTTTAAGATTATATTGTTATTTTGAAATATTTCTTAATATATTTTTAAATTCATTTACTTACTTTATAATTTAATTACATATCTTTCCTTTTTTAAATTGTTGTATACCACATATTGAACTTTCTTAAGTCATATTATCTCATAATTTATATTCAGTAAAAATAGTGTATTGCTTAAATGGGCATTTATTTCTCTCCCTTATAAAATGTAAGATGCAATAAGAAGTCCAGGGTTTGCAACAAGTTTAATACTTATTCAGAGACCTAGACTCCTTTCCTCTCTCTGCTCTGTCATGTTAGAGCAACAAGGTCAACTCAGTGTGGAAAATAACTACCAGAGCAGCAGTTCTAAACATCGAGTAGGAAAGAGGGTGCAAGGGCAAAAGGGCATAGAACTAGCAGAATAATTTTTTACATAGTTCTATCATCTGCTTGGCCACAGAACAGCCTGGGAAATATTAGTTTTTTTATGTAAGTATGTTACCACCCAAAATACAATAGAGTTTCTTTAAGTAGGAAATAAAGGGAGACTAGGTATTCAGTAGAAAATCAACTGCTCAGATAGAGTTAATAAAAACATCTGGCTCAAAAACAGGGTCGTTTAATGATTTTCCTGCTCTTAAGGTGGAGATAGTCATTGTTAGGAACATGATTGATTTTCAAGTAATTGTGAAAATAATTTTGAATATCAGTCATACCAACTTCATTTTCTTCAATTATAATACACAACCTAAATTATAATACACATCCATTCCGATAGTCTTCAGGGCATTACTGGATAAATATCAAGTGATAGAGTAACACATCTCTTCTGAAGCACTAGATTCTTTCAAATGTAATTTTACATATTTTGAAAACTGCTTTTTTTTTTTTTTTCTTTTCTCACTTATGATAGACCCTTAAGGAAGAAAAACAGACTTGGCAATTTCAACTAAGGCACGATTAATACTTCATAACAGTTTAATCATTAATTATACCCAAAATCTCCTTGAAATACATAAAACAATTCCAGTTTTACAAGTGGAATTGCTGGAGTTAAGGAAGGGCCCATTCTTCGTTGGAAAATTCACTCCATTATTATTAATCCTGAAAATGTTCTTGTTAGTAGATGAACTGCATAAGAGACTTTCTAATTACCCTAAGTTCCATTAAAGTATTTTAATGCTTCATTAAAGCTGATGGATGGTACACACCTTTGATTATTCAGGTACTGATTAGTTGTAAAAAACACTCACACCACCAAGGTGTCAGCTAAATAGAATTCACATCTTATGATATGTTAAGGCTGAGCCTGCATGGAAGAGATAAAGTCGGTCTTAGAGGCTCTCTTGGGCATTATTTAAGAACTATTTTTATCATCATATTTTTTTTTAGTATTTCCATTAACGTCTGGAAATTTAAACTAGAGAAACTATAAAAAGGCAGTTACTTAAATTTGTAAAATATGTGAATAAAAAAAGATGAAGAACAATGGAACTAAGAATTACAGGGGTTTTTTTGTTTTTTTACTTGTTATAAGCATTTTAAAACACAATTGGCAGAGCTCCTGGGTGGCTCAGTCTGTTTAGTGTCTCTTTTTTTCTCCTCAGGTCATGATCTCAGGGTCCTGAGATTGCGCCCCCCCCCCCCAATTAGGCTCTGTGCTCGGCTGGGAGTCTGCTTGAGACTCTCTCTCTTTCCCTCTCCTTCTGCCCCTCCCCCTGCTCTTGTGTGCACACTAAAATAAATAAAATCTTTAAAAATAAATAAAATAAAACACACAATTGGCATGTCTCCACGAAAGCATCTATTTTACTATTGGAAGGAAATAACTCATTTGGCATGACCAAATAAGAGGTAAGAAAAAAAAAACATGATTATGAAATTTAATTTATAATAGCAAAGCCTTTTCATGAATATTTTCCCCAGTCTGATAATTTGGAACTCCATGGCAACTAACAATCAATGAATGAGGTCTCTAAGCTACACGTTTCTAAGATAGCCTGGAATTTAATTAATGCCCTTACATTATTCTATAAGCATAATATGTTATAAAGCCATTAAGATGTAATTTGAGAGAACAGTTTGTGTCAGTAAGGATTAGTAGTTAAAAGTGTGGATTCTGGACCCAGGATGCCTGGGTTTGAAACCCAGCTCCACTACTTATTAGTTGTACAAAATTTCTCCCTCCTCCTCCAGCTTTACTGAGGTATAATTGAAAAAAATGTAAGATATTTAAAGTGTACAATGTGATGGTTTGATATACATCTATATTATGAAAGGATTCCCCCATTGTGTTAACACAACCACCACCTCACTTATTTGTTCTTTTTTTTTTTTTTTTCTTTTTTGGTACAAACATTTAAGTTCTACTCTCTTAGCAAATTTCTGTTATACAGTACTAGATTCTTTCAGTGATATCATAATTCATCTAAAAAATTATGTATATGTAAAATTATATGTATGCATATATATCCATATAAGGTACATATGTATATTGTTATATATAAATGTCATATATATGTTATATATAATATGGAATATGGATATGCTAGGTCTTCAGAGTCAGACTATAACCAACAAAATGTTCCTCTTTTCTTAAGATTTTATTTTTATTTTATTGGAGAGCGAGAGAGAACACAAGCAGGGGGGTGGCAGGCAGAGGGAAAGGGAGACAGTCTCAAGCAGACTCCACGCTGAGGGCAGAGCCTGACGTGGGGCTCCATCTCACGACCTTGAGATCATGACCTGAGCTGAAATCAAGAGTTGGACTGAGCCACCCAGGTGCCCCCCAAATGTTCCTTTAGATAAGAAATTCTAGAGAAGAATAAGAAGATGAGGGAGTGGCAGAAGACAGAAAGGAACCAGCTGTGTGCAGAATGAATCATCTGTGTGATCCATAAAGATTCATTTTGTTCTATTCCAGAATACTTATGTGATTGGACTATGAGAGGGAGAGAGAGAGAGAGAGAGAGAGAGAGAGTGAGTGAGTGCATCAACACACATATGCACATGCCAAGGAATAGCAGGAGTAAATTTTGCTTTCAGACTAATTCAGGCAAAAGCTAGTTGGGGCTTTTGAGAACACACATGTCAGGAGCAAACAGGAGGTTGAGAGCATGCCCTTAAGAATTTACTTTACTGAGGAGAATGTTTTGGATACCTTCAGATCGTGGAGTTAAAATTTCACATCAGCTTTACCTGGACTTTTGACATAGTTATTTTCACAATTTCTTGGCTACGTATCTCTAAGCTAAACCCAAAGCTTGGCCAAAGTACAAGTAACAAACTTTTCCCCGCTCTACATCATTAGTTGGCATGAATGTTATTGCTGTGATTCTTATAAATCATTGTAGAAATACAAGTAGCAATATTAACCCTGGTATTGTTATTCTGGTTTATAATTAGAGCTCTATATATTTTTCCTTTAAGTCACTTGATAATCCTATAAGGAATTTTAACTTCATTGCTTTAATTTTAAAAGGATGATATAGAGTTTTTTCATTGTCAAACTACCTGCTTTAGGTTAAGAAAGTAAATAGTAGGGGAGTTGCAACCAACATTCTCTTTTTACTCTAATTGTTTAAGTGTTTCATTTTTTGTACTAAGAAAAGGTGTGAATTTAAGGATTTTTTTATTCCAAAAAAATGTAGTGGGTGTAAATATACAATTTATATTTTCACTCTGCCAAAAAAATGACCCTTTTGATGGCAATAATTTAAGTCCTGACAACCAAGTTTATGTTTTTGCCTTATTATATTTCATGGTCAATTGTTATTAAAATTGTTTCCTAAAATAGGGTTTCCAATATAATTCCATTTTTGTCTCATGCAAGAAAAATTCCATCTCAAAATATGACACAAACATATTTCTCTTCTCAAAAGACCAGAAAATTAAACCCCTGAACCTCATACCAAATATGCTGCAATGTTTTTGAAATTTGTAAGTGGTTTTAGAAAGTGAAATTTGTAAGTCTAATATTTTTGTGTCCTCATTTTTCTACACTTTTAGAGTAAATATTCCATCAAGGGATTTTTTTAAATGAATTCATAAATGCTACTTTTCTGTTTGCCCTTTCCTAAAATTAAGGTGTTTTAGTCAGAAGATTGGAACTTTTGCAAGTAGTACTTTTAATTTACATATTATCAATGGTAATACATATTAAGACAGTTTTGATAGCTGTTGATTTTAAGATTTCTATTTTTCTTTTTTATTTACTTATTTTTTAAAGCTTTATTTATCTCTACACCCAATGTGGGGCGAATTCACAAGAGTTGCATACTCTCCTGAGTCAGCCAGGGGCCCCAAGATATCTTTCCTTTTTTTTTTTTTTTTAAAGATTTTTATTTATTTTTTGACAGAGAGAGAGACAGCGAGAGAGGGAACACAAGCCGGGGAAGTGGGAGACGGAGAAGCAGGCTTCCCTGCTGAGCAAGGAACCCGATGTGGGGCTCGATCCCAGGACCCTGGGATCATGACCTGAGCCCAAGGCAGACGCTAAACGGCTGAGCCACCCAGGCACCCCGGGCCCCAAGATTTCTATGTTTAAATAATTATAAGTAGAAAGAAATGTTGTAAAAATTGTATACAGTGTTCATGTAATATAGATTCGTCATCTTCAAATGTTAATAACTTATATAACCATAGAATAATCGAAATCTTGGGGTACCTGGGTGGCTTAGTCTGTTAAGCATCTGTGTTCAGCTCTGGTCATGATCCCAGGGTCCTGGGATTGAGCCCCACATTGGGCTCTCTGCTCAGCGGGGAGCCTGCTTCTCCCTCTCCCTCTGCCTGCCGCTCTGCCTGCTTGTGCTCTTTCTCTGTAAAATAAAATCTTTCAAAAAAAAAAAAAAAAGAATAATCAAAATCTAGAAAATTGCTTCTCTTGGTGATACAGTAATATATAGTTAATCTAAATTTTAAATGTACAATGAATCTTGGGGTTTTATCACACATAATACCATAGAAATAATAAAGTTTAAATCCAGTTGTTTACTTGGTTGTTTCTTTTGATCTTTGATTTATGACTAATTTATTTAGAGCACAACACCTGATAGGACACAGAATAAGGAAAATAAAAATTTTTGGTTTCAGGTAAAATTAAATATATATTCCCATTCTATATATTTCTCATTTAATATCCTGTTAAAATATTTAACATAGCCTGAACAAGGAGACAATTTAGGTGTTCTGCTCTTTTGATCACCTGACCCTCTTGGATTAGGTAACTTTATAGAATTTCTCCAGATAAATCCCAAAAGTGAGTGAGAACTGTTAATGTCTTTGAAGCCATGAAAAGGTTATTATTTGGTATAGAATTGTTTTCTTTCACTGTGTGATGTTTATCAGTTTGCCACTGAATATATATACTCTGGATATCCCTGCCCAATAATATATATTTGTGAACAAACATAATGGACAAATATCTTGGATAATTACAATAAAAAGTAGACCTATTACAATTTTACTTTTAATTTGATGAACAAATTGCCTGAATATTGTGAAGTAACTGTTGAAAATATTCATCCATTTGAACAATTTTGCACTGTACCAGATACCTTGCATTCGCTCCTCTAGATTTCCCTCTAAGACACAGTACCTGCTTTGTGACTATATGGACGATGTCTCTAGGGTCTGTTGATCTATGGCTTCTGGGGGGGTGGGGATAGCCATCAAGCACAGGAAAAAAATGAAAGACAGGAAAATAAATTGAAAGTAATCCCTTGACTTCTGTGAAGAGTTGCTAAACCCAGCTGCTTTTGTTGAAAGGGTGACTCAGCTCCCACTCTCTATGTGCAAATAACTATGGCTGTCTCCCAGTCCCATTCAGGGTTAATATAGCAAAAGTTCCCATCTTAGTAACCCTGTAGTGCTGCACTGTCCATATTTTGTACTCTGTGTGTTTGTGTGTCTATGGAGATAAAGAGAAAATGAGAGACAAAGAAATACAAGAAGGAATAGAAACAGAGACAAAGGTTCATGGAAATTTTCAGAAATCAAAGCTCTAAGTTTCATGACCTCTGATAATGGAGATAAGAGCATAAACAAGACATACCAAGAAAGGAAGAAAATCTGGTCAAAACCAGTGGCCTCTGAGCTAATTTAAAATAGTAACCAAAAAAAAAAAAAAAAGAAAAAAAGGCATTAGCCAGATACAGTACCTAGAAAAAAAAAATGGGTGAATTAGATGATAATCATTTTCAATTTCTATCTCTATTTCCTTGTTTTGTACTACATCTCCTCAAGATCAGATGCCACTCCTGTCCCTTTCCTATACATCCAGGAATACAGGACTTGCTTCTTGATAAGATCCCATTCCAAAGTACAACCTGAGTCGATCACATTCTCATTATTTTCCTACTTACCCAAATCAAGTTATTTATCCCAATGTGTGTCAATATCACAACTTTTTTTACTTATGTCCAAATTTAAGAACATCTTTTGGTACTTTGACCTATAACTAAAATTATCTTAAAAATATGCTACTGTTTAATATGCTATCGCTAAATTCAATTCCCTCCCAACTAACATGGTTATATTTCAACAGTAATTTTCTATGGATGATGAAATTTTCTGGCCCTGGGTGTGAATTAAGTGGAATGATTGAGGGGGTAGAGTGCTGTATTCAAAATGGAAATGACCTAGGTGTACAGCATCCTAGGTATGTATTCTAAATTCTCAAGTATTTGATAAAAGCAAATATACTTTAGCTACCATGGCCTTGAAATCCATGTTGGCAGAATGAGGTGGTCTTTGGAAATTAACTACAAACATGTAGTTAATTTCTATGCAGATTAGCATGTTCTGTCATCCTTGAAATCATCTTTCTGTTCCCTTAATACCTATGTCTAGCCTTGAGGGTCTCTGCCCTCAGATGATTTTGCATCATGAAGGAGTAATTCTGCTTCTGCAAAAATATTTCAAGTTCTTTTGCTAGTTAATCTAAAGTGAAAATCTTGGAAGAGCATCCTCAGGTCAGTGGGAATTGCTGAGTAAAGGATGACAAAATAGGATCTGGGAGAAAGGGAGGGATTATTGGTTAAGATTACAAAAGCCTAATTCAATTTTGGATTATGCTCTATCAGTTCTACCCTGCAAATTATTTCTACTCTGCAGAACTTCTATACATACTAGTCAAACTGGTCAGGAAAAATTTCTGTAAGGGCCAACAATTTATGAAACTTAAAAAAAAAAAACAAAAAACAACAGGAAAAATACCAGTGAGGTTGACTAGGGAAATTTGAAGTTATCCCATATCTAGAAATAAAGACAGCCATAGAACATGGTAATATGGTGACTATTGATAACAGCCCCATTATGATCTACGATGATAGATCTGCAAGTTATGCAAGTAAGGAACAGATATAGAATCAGGCTGAAAAATACATTTAGGTAAAAAACATTCAAAGGAAAAATCAAATATAATAATAAATAGTGAATTATCAGGATATGAATTCTAGACAGTTCAGGAACGATTAAAATCATTGTACACAGTAAACAATAAATATTAGTTGAATGTGTTAAGGAAAATCATGAGGACCTATAATATTCAAATGATGATCCTTGTAGTCCCATTATGGAAAAACCAAGGGTAGTGTATTGAGAAAACCTATTTTCTTATCTGGCTAGACTCTTTATCATTTGGGATTATCAGTGCCAGTGGCTAGTCTATCTTTTGCATAAAGAGGGGAACATTCCATCATCTATTATTCCAAGAAAAAGACTGAGGGGTTCTTTTCTTCTCTGTTTTTATTTTGCCTGTTAGAGGATATGGGATATGTGGCTCCAAAGGAGCTCATCTTGTTCCCAAGTGCCTGTCCTATTTCGTGTGCCTCTTACCTGAATTCTCACTTCTTTACTCAAAGAGAGGAGTCAAGAAGTGGGGAGAAAACAAAGTACCCTTATTGTATGTCTATCACATGCTCTGCACTAAAAGCACTATCTAAATACCTATCTGTACATCTAAATACACATTCTTTTTCTCACACACACGTATGTCTGCGTACACACACACACACACACACACGTTTTACTTTTCACCACAAATCAGTGCAGGATTCAAAAGTATGCTAATTTGTCTAAAGTTACCTAGTAAACATGGAGCTAAGATTTGAATTCAGGTTCTTCACAGCATATTAGTAACAGGGAAATTAGGATACAAATCACATGTTCTTAATCTACTATAATATTATTTTCAATTTAATAAGCTACTCTTTTTTAATATGTCAGGAACTGTCTGTAATTTTCATATTGTCACTTTTGTTAATCCCTGTCATACTATATTTGTGCTATTACATTCCACATTAAAATTTTAAACAAAGATTCATGTGTTTGTGTCTGTCTATTGGAAGAAAAGAGAAGGATAGTAAGGAACCAGCTTAGTGTAAAAATGTGAGCCTATTGGTCTAAGTGGCAGGACACCCCATGTTTCTGTAGATGGTTGTTATGGCTTAAAAACACACACATATTCCTAGTAATAAAAGCTTTATTGTACATTTACTTTCATTAGAAAGTTCAATATTTTTAACTTTCAGTGAGTTTCAGAGATGTAATCCTTAATATAAATCAACGTTTTGACTGGAAAAATCTGCAAAATGCTTTTCTCACCACACTGAAGATTATTTCATTTATAAAATAAATGACATGCCATCAATAAGGAAGGCTGAGCTGGCAAAGACAGGCCTCACTCCCAGTACAAAAACATATGTAACTGCTTTATCGCACAATTCATCAAAATGAATTGATTTTAATTTTTTTCTCCCATCACTGCCTTTTACCATGCTTCATTGAATCTCCTTTTCCTTTCCCTTAACTACGTTTTGCAGTTTCCATTACTTTGTGTTCATGTTCAGATATGTAAGAGGCCTAGTCAAGTTTAAAAATCAACTCTATGTTCAATTAATATTCACTTTTTATCCCTTCCATTAGCACTGGCCAGGCTTTAGCAGGAAAGACTTGAGAGGAAAAGTAGAGTGTACTCTTTTCCTGAGATGACACCTCCTCAAAGTCCTCCTCTTCTTCCTTTTCCTTCTCTTTTCTGGGTTTCCATTCCTCTGGCATGTTCATGTGGGAAAGAAGAATAGATCTGAGAGCAAGTACCTTTTTTGCATGTTTTTGTCCACTGTCCTAGATGGGGCTGCGGTTTCTCCTTTGGTTAAGACAGGCTCACTCTCTGTGTTTTCCGTGAGACAGGGAACCAAATATTGTTTATCAGATGGAGGACACATGTGAATACATCAGGAGACCCTGTAGGCAAATGAGCCTCTGAAAATTCCCTGGTGTAAGAAATATAATCTGGCATGGCCTCTTCAGTTCTACAACTGTTTACACCATGACATCTTTACTCTGCAGCCAGCCTCCTGTGTGGTGGATCTTAAGAAATTTCAAAATTTACTCTTTCTGCAGGGTCCAGAAGGAGACTTCCTCATCTTTGGCATTATAAGCAAGCATAATGCTGGCTATTCCATGGCTTTTCCATATCTACATTCTCGTTTTCAGTGATCTTTTTTTCTAAGTTCAAATAATAAGCCCAAAGGATACATTAGTCAATGTTGTGCATAATCAAATATCCAATCAGGGAAATAGATGCCAGTCAATGCAACTGCTTCAGTTCTTTTTCATAATGCAAGATAATTATTGACTGTTTTTCTTCAGTTATAAGTTCTAGCCTCCAATTTTGGCATAATAAGGAAAATCTGATTCAATATGACATAAAACATAAAAGTGATATAAAAATCACTTTTTTAAAAAGATTTTATTTATTTTTCAGAGAGAGAGAGAGAGCACAAGCGGGGGAAGCAGCAGGCAGAGGGAGAAGCATGCTCCCCCACTGAGCAAGGAGCCCAATGCGGTACTTGATCCCAGAACCCTGGGATCATGACCTGAGCCGAAGGCAGACGCTTAACAGACTGAGCCACCCAGGCATCCCTAAAATCACTTTTTTAAAGAAATAAAAGAAACCCATTAATGCTAGAAGCCAAAGGGAAGAAAAAACCCAAAATTATATGTATATGTTAAACCTTTGTGGTCTATGGAGATATGATAAGAAACATATACTAGGGTTTTAAATGCTACCTGAAAGGTTTGCTCAAAGATTAGAAAACTGAGACTGATCCATACTTGAAGTCATAGAAGGAGAGTTAGCCATGAGAAAGAGAAAATTAGAACCTGTATCATCCATGGATATGAGATCTGGAATTGTATTCCTACTTGAGAGTAGGCATCCAACACCAAAATAAAATAATAAGCTACAACATGTCCAAACTCAGTTGATAACTTAGAATAATGTAAGCCAGAGATGGAAAAATATTTCTGAAGGAATGTTTCTAGAGCCAAGGTGTATGAAACTCTCTACAGGAGGGAACAACAAGAACAAAGATAGTGTCCTTCAAAGATGAGCTCAAAATTGAAAAGGCCACTTGATAAGGAAATAAACTATCATGAGGGAGAGCCAATTGTTATAAACAGGAGAGTTAGCACTTTCAGAAAATAAATATAACAGCAAACCTAAAGGAGATCATGAAAGTATTAAAACATGACCAAAAATATAAAAAAAAAATATAATGCTATTTGTTTGTAGATAATATATTTGAAAAATAATATAATTTCTAAAATGAAAAAATATGGTAATTTTTAAAATTTAAAAGTAGCTTTAAAATTATATAGAATTGTATAATAGATTTAAGGTAATACCACATATAATATAAGGATTTTAAGAGGAGGAAAGTATGGATGACATTAAAAGTGCTAAAGATATAAAAAGAAAATCCAGAGGAAAAAGAGAAAGAAAGAAGTGGAGCAATATTGTGAGAAATAATAGGAGTGTTTTCTAGGTTTAGAGAGAATACTAAATCCTTACACTGACTGTGCACCAGTCTTCACACATTATAAAAATCTAGTCCTTACCCACGTATATCATAGAATGAACATTGAGAGAAAATAAAAAGAACCTTAATAGATTGACAGATGACTGCTTGTTAATAAGAATAAATACCTGAAGACAAGTAATTAACATGTTTGAACAGCTGAGGGAAAATTTAGCTATCAGTAGAACTTCTATGTTCATCTAGATTATCAAACAATAAGGAAATAAAGAGCTTCTATATTACACTCAGCATTTCATAAAAAAACTAGGGAAGAATTACAAAGAAAACAAAAGGAAAGTCACACTCAAGAAAAATAACAAGGTAAGGAATTAGCCAATACATTAGCTAATGTATTACTCATTTGATGAAAAATTAATACTGATTAATTTCAGAGAAGTTAAAAATTAGGTCAGAAACAATATACTACACAAAAAAATATTAAATACCAATGGAGAAGATCTGATTACAGTATTTAATGGTTCTTGTATTGTTTAGAAGGTGATAAGTATATTGATTAATTCATTTTATTATAGTCAAGTATGTACATTAGTAATGTATAAAGATCAAATAAAAACTGGAATACTTAGTTTTTTTAAAGGAAGAGTAATAAAAAAACCCTGATGTATCCAGAGGAAGGTAAGACCTGGAAGAAATACAAACCAAAATGGTACACAAAGAAAACACAAAATAAAAAGTCCATCTGTATCAGAAATAATACATATAAGTAACTTGAACTTACTATTAATCAACAGTCACAAATTGGATTTTTAAATATGATGCTGGTTGATTTAAGGGCCCCCAGAATATTTAATGAGGTTAATAAGTAGAGTACAATGGAAATGAAGAGAATTAGATGCATAGCTGAATTTATGTAATAAGATGCTTGAATTTAAGATATCAGAGTAAAACAGTTGACAATGATTAATATTAATATTCAGATATGGCCATGAAAAGTGAAGAATCTGAGAATCAAGGAATTCAAAAGGTTAGAATATAGGGATATTTGTCTACATGGAACTTTGAATTCACCCAGGGTAATTCCCATTATGGGGCTAGTAAGATGGCGTTTATCTTTAGATGATGAAGTAATCATATAAGTAAGAAGACCTAAGCAGAATGTCAATAATAAAAAAAAAAAGACAGTAACACATAACATGAATCTCTAGTAGGAACAATTGAAAGCTATTGAAGCATAACGGGGACATTACCTTTGTTTTCAAAAAGTTGCAGAGTGCTGCTGCAGGACTGTGAAGACAGGGAGTTTGTTAACTACATTTAGGAAGCGATTGCTGCCATATAACTTTAATTAAGTTAATTTATGGAGTGTGGAGTCTTTCAGTTAGAGAGGAGAGAGCTTTTGTTTATGGATTATCTCAAACTGAAGCACCATTCCATACCCTATCTGTATATCAGAAGTAATGTGTTCTAGGGCCCTGGGTGGCTCAGTTGGTTGAGTGTCTGCCTTTGGCTTAAGTCTTGATCCCAGGGTCCTGGGACTGAGTCCCGCATCGGGCTCCCTGCTCAGCGGGAGTCTGCTTCTCCCTCTGCCTCTGCCTTCCCCTTCCTCGTACTCTCTCTCTCTCATGCTCTCCCTCTCAAATAAATAAATAAAATCTTTAAAAAAATAAAATAAAGAAGCAATGTGTTCTATTTGACTGCAGACTAGATCATCAGCTGGTGTGTAATAAAAAATAAAGACAATAGCAAAAAGGCAAAATCCATTGATGTTTTCCTAGTTTGGAGGCAATAATAAAAGTATAGGTACACACTAAAGTATTCTAATTTCAGTGGATTAAAAAATGTAAATCTTTCTCTTTATGTATATATTCATATATTTTGTGTTCACTGCAGACTTCAACAATTATTTGTTAAATATAGCTGATTATTTCTGCTCATATCACATTGGATTTATCTGAACTTTGGCATGCAGTATTCATGAGGCATATTATAAATATTTTAAATAATTCATGCATGGGAGCACAGCATAACATGTATGAAGCACACAAGTGTTTTCACTTCTGAAAATTACATCACTGATTTTGAAGACATTAGTAGATGACTTTTATTTTCCTTCCAAATCATGGACTTCACTTTATATGCCCCTGTGCTTCATAACTGCCTCATTTAATTCAATGGTGTTTACTTTTTTTTAAATACATGAAAGCCTCACATTTGATCTGTCAAGAAAAAAGAAACTGGTCATTGATATATAATAGTTACCTTTTATATGAATTCTTTGGTGGTAGGATTTCAATGGTGGTACATACAGTGGAATCAATAAAGGACAGAAAAGAGAATCCTTTAGCAAACATGACAAAGAAATGGTAAAAATGTATATCATAAAGTAGATCTTATACTTGATGTCATGAACTCCTGCCCTATGGCAGTGATTGCACTATTGATACAATAAATCTTTGATTGAAGAGGTCAAAAACTTGAGAAGAGCTCCAAAATCTATTTGCTGCAGAGAGCAAAGATGATGGGAGAGTGTGAGACATTACTCTAGGGCTGATGTATAAAACTTCATAACAATAAGCCAACATTCTCAAATCATCTCAAATAATGTTTATAGACAATAAATGGCAGACAGGGATTTTGCGAATGTATTATAATGGATTTACAGAAAGTACTATGCGTGGGTGTACAGAATAAAACACTCAAATCAACAATTTCTGTTTTTGTTGAATCTATTGGCTGCTATTTTCCTCCCACTTGAAAAGGAAAAAAAAAAAAAAAAAAAGAACAGGGTTAATAAAATTCCCAAGTATGGGCGCCTGGGTGGCTCAGCCGGTTAAGTGGCTGCCTTCGGCTCAGGTCATGATCCCAGAGTCCTGGGATCGAGTCCCACATTGGGCTCCCTGCTCAGGGGGGAGCCTGCTTCTCCCTCTCCCTCTGCCTGCCTCTCTGCCTACTTGTGCTCTCTCTCTCCATCTCTGTCAAATAAATAAAATCTTAAAAAAATAGATATATAAAATTCCCAAGTAGTATGAAAGAGACAATGGGAAAGAATGCAGAAATGACTAATACACTTTAGTTCTAAAAATGGTAAATTATTAAGTGCATCAGTTATTTTACTTATTTGCTACTGATATTTTTCAGTAATTACCTAATAGCTTTAAACCAAAAGGATGATTCAGGTATTTTTTCAAGTAGTCCATAATTTATATTAAAACAAAATGGTAAAAAAAGGAGAGCACAAAATGAACAATAGGATAAAAATAATTCAATAAGTCCTGAGCAGGAAAAATGGGAACATAAAGGATATTAAAAAGTGTCATGTAGGAAAATTTCTTAAAATCAACAAGTGATGGAATACATAATTAAGAATCTGAGAAATACCAAAATAGGGTGACTTTTTTTCATCATCTCAATCATGTATCATTATATTTCAATTTAGAATCTAATTAACACTGCTCATTTAAATATATCATTTAGTAACTTATTCACCAAAAATGTTTTTTAAAAATCTCCAAGAAGGCCAATAAAAATATTTAGAAAAATTAAAAATTATTCAGATTCAAGAACAGTCATCCCTTTCTATGTAAGTACTGGCTGAAAATGGGAGAAAGAGAAATGGCCTAGAGGGTTTTTTTGGAAGATTACAGAGCAGGAAGATCCTGAGCTCACCTCATCCCACACACATACCAGTGCTGCAACTACATAGAGTGCAACACATTCAGAGAACAACCTCAGAATTAGCAAAACAGTTCTTCCACAGCTAAAGATATGAAGACAAAGCCACACTGAAAAAGGTAGGAGGGCCGGAGATGTAGTCGGGGAACAAACCCTCTGTGCAGCAGATACATTAGATGAGACAGACTTAACAGATATATACAGAACAATCCATCTAAACACAGCAGAATACACATTCTTTACAAGTGCACATGGTATATTCTCCAGGATAGATCACATGTCAGGCCACCAAACAAGTTCAGTAATTTAAGAATGAAATCTTATCATGCATCTTTTCTGATCAAAATGGTAGAAAACCAGAAATCAATCAATTACAAGAAAAAAAAAATGGAAAAATAACCCCACAAATACATGGAGGCTAAACAATGTGCTACTAAATGGCCAATGGGTCAGCCAAGAAATAAAAGAGAAAATCAAAAATACCACGAGACGAATGAAAATGAAAACAATAGTTCAAACAGGTGGGATGCAGCAAAAGCAGTTCAAACAGGGAAGTTTATTGCCCTGGAGGGCAATAAACTCAGGAAACAAGAAAAATCTCAAGCAATCCAACCTTACACTTAAAGGAACTACAAAAAGAGGAACAAAACAAAGCCCAAAGTTAGTAGGTAGAAGGAAAGATAAAGATCAGAGGAAAAATAAATGAGACAGAGACTGAAAAATAGAACATTTGGATGAAACTAAGTTGGTTCTTTGAAAATATAAACAAAACAAAAAAAAACCTTTTGCCAGACTCCTCAAAAAAAAAAAAAAAAAAAAAGAGGATTCAAATAAATAAAATCAGAAATGGAAGAGCCAAAGTTACCGACACCAACATATACAGAATATGAGACTGCTACACCAACAGAATTATAACCTAACATATAGGACAACTTAGAAAAAAATGGATAAATTTTGGGAAAAGTACAATCTTCCAAGACTGAATCAGGAAGCAATAGAAAATCTGAACAGACTGATTACTAGTAATTCAATTAAAATAATAATCAAAACCTTCCAACAAATAAAATTTCAGGACCAGATGGCTTCACAGGTAAATTCTTCCAAACATTTAAAGAAGAGTTAATACCTAGGATTCTCAAACTATTCCAAAAAGTTGAAGAGTAAGGAATGCTTCCAGAATTATTATATGAGGATGGCATTGCTGACACCAACACCAAAGACAGTAGGAAAAAAAAAAGAAGAAGAAAATGACAGACCAATATCCCTGATAAACAGAGATGCAAAAATCCTCAACAAAATATCAGCAAACTGAAATCTACAATCCATTAAAAGGATCATTCAGCACAAAAAAGTGGGATCTATTTCAGGGATTCAAGGATGGTTTAGTATCTCAAATCAATGTGATATACCACACTAAGAAAATGAAGGATAAAAAAATGAAGGATAAAAATAATATGCATGTCTCAATAGATACATAAAAAATATTAGACAACATTCAGCATTTCCTCATGATAAAAACTCTCAACAAAATGGATATAGAGGGAACATACCTTACTATAATAAAGGCCATAAATGACACATCCACAACTAAAATCCTACTCAGCAATGAAAAGCAGAAAGTTTTTTTTTTTTTCTAAAATCAGGAACAAGACAAGGGTGTCTATTCTTGCCTCTTTTATGCAACATAGTACTGAAAGTCCTAGCCACAGTAGACAAAAAGAAATAAAAACCATCAAATTGGTAAACATTTAGTAAAAATGTCACTGTCTGCAGATGACCTATTACATACAGAAAACCCTAAAGACTCCACCAAAAGATTCTTAAAATAAACGATTTCAGTAAAGTTGCAGGATACAAAATTAATGTTGTGTTTCTATATACTAATAATGAACTAAGAGAAGGAAGTTAGAAACCAATTCCACTTACAATTGCAGTGAAAGGAATAAATTTAAACAAGGATGTGAAAGATCTGTACTCTGAAAACTGTAAGAAATTGATGACAGAAAATTAATACGAAACAAATTAATGGAAAGACATCCATGCTCATGAGTTGGGGAATTAATATTGTAAAAATATCCACACAACCAGAAGCAATCTACAGTTTCAATTCATTCTTTACCAAAATACTAATAGTATTTTTTAAAGAACTAGAACAAATAATCCTAAAATTTGTGTGGAACCACAAAAGACATTGAATAGGCAAAACAATTTTGAAAAAGAACAAAGCTGGAAGTTTCAAAATCCCAATTTCAAACTACGCAACAAAGCTATAGTAATCAAAACAATATAGTACTAGAATAAAAATTTGTACATAAATTAGTGGAACAGAATAGAGAACCCAAATATAAAGCCATGCTTATATGGTCCATTAACCTACTAAAAGGAGGCAAGAACACAGAATGTGGAAAAGATGCTCTCTTCAATAAATGGTGCTGGGAAAACTGGAGAGCTACATGCAAAAGAATAAAACTGGACCTGTTCTTACATCATATTATAAAAATAAACTCAAAACATATTAAAGATCTAAATGCAAGACCTGAAACCATAAAGCTCCTAGACATAAGCAATAAACCCTTGGTTATCAGTCTTAGCAAAATTTTTTGGATTTGTCATATTAGGCAAGGGATACAAAAGCAAAAATTAAAGAAAAATTGGGACTGCATTAAACTAAAAACCTTTTGCATAGTGAGTGAAACCATCAACAAAATAAAAAGGCAACCTCTGAATGGGAGAAGGCACTTGCAAATAATATATCTGATAAAGGGTTAATATCTAAAGTATATACCCAAAGACACAGATGTAGTGAAAAGAAGGGCCACATGCACCCCAATGTTCATAGCAGCAATATCCGTAATAGCCAAACTGTGGAAAGAGCCGAGATGCCCTTCAACAGATGAATGGATAAAGAAGATGTGGTCCATATATACAATAGAATATTACTCAGCCATGAGAAAGGATGAATACCCAACTTTTACATCTACATGGATGGGACTGGAGGAGATTATGCTAAGTGAAATAAATCAAGCAGAGAAAGTCAATTATCATATGGTTTCACTTATTTGTGGAACATAAGGAATAGCATGAAGGACATTAGGAGAAGGAAGGGAAAAATGAAGGGTGGAAATCGGAGGGGAAGATGAACCATGAGAGACTATGGACTCCGAGAAACAAACTGAGGGTTCTAGAGGGGAGGAGGGTGGGAGGATGGGTTAGCCTGGTGATGGGTATTAAGGAGGGCATGTACTGCATGGAGCACTGGGTGTTATACGAAAACAATGAATCGTGGATCACTACATCAAAAACTAATGATGTATTGTATGGTGACTAACATAATAAAATTTAAAAAATAATAAAATATATAAAGAACTCATACAACTAACAAAAACAAACAAACCAATTGAAAAATCTGAAGAGGACTTGGACGTTTTTCTAAAGAAAACATACAGATGGCCAACAGATGCTTGAAAAGACACTCAACATCACTAATCATCAGGGAAATGCAAATCAAAACCATGAGATATCAACTCATACCTGTCAGAATGGCTAGAATCAAAAAGAAAAAAAAATCAATTGTTGGTGAGAATGTGGAGGAAAGGGAACCCTCAAAAAATTAAAAATTGAAATACCAGACAATCCAGTAATTTTACTAAATTTACCTGAAGATATTTATCTGAAGAAAATGAAAACCCCAATTCAAAATGATATATGCACCTATGTTAATGTAGCATTATTTACAATAGCCAAGATATGAAAGCAACATAAGTGTCTATCAAGAGATGAATGGATAAAGAAAATGTAGTATAGATACACAATGAAATATTACTCAGCCATACAAAAGAATGCATCTTGCCATTTGCAACATGGCTGGACCTAGAGGATATTATGTTAAGTGAAGTAAGTCAGAGCAAGACAAGTATCATATGATTTCACTAGCATGCAGAATCTTGAAAACAAAACTAACGAACAAACAAAACAAGACTCATAAATGCAGAGAACTGGAGGTTGCTAGTGGGAGGGGAGTGAGGGGATGAGCAAAATAGGTGAAGGGGATTAAGAGGTACAAACTTTTAATTAGAAAATAAATCACAGAGATATAAAGTACGGCATAAGAAATATAGTCACTAATATTGTAATAACTTTGTATGATGAGAGATGACTGCATTTATCATGGTGAGCATTTTCTAATATACATGTGTATAAATGTTAAATCACTATATGCTACACGCCTATTGTATGTCAACTATACTTCAGTTGGGAAAAAAAAAAAAGAAGAAAGAAATGGCCTGTGTTACTATTCTCCCATAATGGAGTGAGATGCATTGCTTTAACTTACTTGTAAGCAAATAAAAATTACATGACACGGCAGAATTGTTGTATCCAGAGAATGTCTTCTGATTATTTTGTCATATGCTACATTTTGTTATATTTGCCAAAGAAGAAACATTTCATTGACTTAGACCATGTTAATGTTTATGTGTGTATATATATACATACATTCATACATACGTACACACACACACAAGTTAACATAGTCAACAAAATGCCTTTTCTTTGGCAAGTTATACATATGTATGTGTATATGATATAAATATAAAATATATAGCAACCTCTTCCCAGAGCTATTTAATTAATTACGTGTTGTTCTTCCTTACTTTGTTTATGCCATTGGCAGTACACAGGGAGTTAAAAATGATTCTAATTACCTGCCTAACATTTTATAGCACATGAATTCATATGGCTTCTGTACCAAAAGTTTATTTCAAACAAATATTGTACTTGGAGGCAAAATGTTTGAAGGTTTTATTACAGTGGTCTAACAATCATTGAGTTTTTTAATGGGAGAATTGCTTGGTAGAGTAAATTAAAATTGGAAATTGAAGCTACAAATATTCACGAATGGAATCAGCATAAAACTTCAAATTGCCAATAGCCTCGTTGAATATGTTGGTCCTCACTCGCCACAACGGAGTCAGACTCAGCAACACTGCTGCCCAGCAGGAGCATTGTAAGGATTCTGGAGAAAGCTGGCCAAGATTTTATAGTTTCACCTTCAACTTGTTCACCAAATATAAATGCTGTCCTATATTTCAGTCATTTTGCTAATAATACAAATGGGATATTTCAAAATACTTTGGCTTTCTTAATCACAGGTTTTAATAAAGCAATAAAAGCCATAATCATTTTATAGCCTCCAGGTAGAACAATTATTAAAAAGGGACATGCCTTATTAAGAAATTATGAATGTTCTTTGATGAAGTTAGAGGTTAAATTTAGAGGAGTGTAGCTATTTATTCAACTCTAACATTTTAATCAATTTAGTTGGCTATTTGTAAAGATTGATGCATAGGGTGTATAAAGTTTACCAGGTTAAAAAAAAGTTTACTAGGCAGTATGTTTTTCTATTTTAAAAATATTTTGAACAGAAATGAATAGTCCTAGTGTATCATTTGGAGTAATTATTTGTATACCCCTATAAATTTTATAAAGATTAAGGCTATTGGCTCTGGAACTGGAGTGTTTGCTCTTGAATCCCACTGGTCACAATTACTCTGATTACTTACCACAGAACCCTTGACAACTTATATAACCTCTCTGTGCTTCAGATTCCTCATCCATAAAATTAGGATAAAAAGATGCCTTTGAAGAATTAAATAAGTTACTTCACACAACACCTAGAACAATAAGTGTTAGCTGATATTATTATTTATCTATTATTATTACGTTTCTTATTTAAGAAAATAAAAGGGAACTATGATAATAAAATATTTGCTCTTGCCAATTGTTTGTAAAGCAGCTTTTTAACTTCCTTAACGAGTACTGATAATCGTTTTGTTCACTGTCACCATTCCCTTTCTTCAAAGGGAAGAAAAAATTTAAAAAGAAAAGAAACAAAAGTGTTTTATTTAAATGGTGATATTCAGTTTACAGTCCATTTTCTTTCTTCTAATTCACTATTTCCAAGACAGCACATGATAAGTACCTCTTCATGTTCAATGATAGAGCTCAATAAGCATTGATGGCTAATTAAGAGCCATATTTTAAAAAAAAAATGTTTTCCACATAAACAGATGCTTACAAATCCCTGTCACATTTCCATACCTAAGATAAACTAGTTGTAGAAGCTGATGACATGCATACTGCAAGAATAAACTGAAGCGAAAACATCAGTATAACTATGAAATTCTTCTCTAAATTTTGCAGTAACACCACTTCCCTTATTCTTGATTCTGTGTAGGTCCCAGTAAATTCTACTTGGCTTCCTTCTGATGAAGTTGAAAGTTCTGGAGGCCCACTCAGTAATTTTGGCATCACCCATACTCTCAGACAGAGGAAAATGCAATCACAGAGGAGGTGATTCAAGCTCACATTCTTTCAAGGCAAAAACGATTGACTTGCATTTAGTTTGAGTTTTCTATAGTTTGAGAGCTATGCAGTTGACTGAATTAAGCAGAAATATGCATTTCTGCAGTTGTCTTATATAGCATAACACTTATAAGCCATTTCTATATTGGTCCTCTCCATAATTATTCAAATATTTGTCCTTCAAGAATATTTTTCCTAATTTATTCTATAAATTCTTTTATTAGTGAGTGACACATTATATTTCATAATTGGTAACTGGTTACCTAACCTATAAAACTACTTGCTTGACTGACCAATTATCCTATTATTTGGATCCCCCAGTAGTGAATAAAATAATACTAGATAATTTTCCCTAAAAGCAGCAAATGATTCCATACAAAACCAAATTTCTCCTTAGAGATATAATTCA
The DNA here is from genome assembly GCF_004348235.1 of Phoca vitulina. Taxonomy (NCBI): domain Eukaryota; kingdom Metazoa; phylum Chordata; class Mammalia; order Carnivora; family Phocidae; genus Phoca; species Phoca vitulina. The sequence continues at coordinate 27,411,387 of NW_022589709.1, forward strand.
ATAAAATCATGCTTCATCGTCTGAAGGGAAAAAGTCATACATCCATCCATCGGCACATTTCTTTTTTTGCCTGGAGAAAAAAAAATACATTTCCTTATAATGGTACAAACGAATTTGTTCAGGAAGTCTAGATAGTAATTGCAACCAATTTCTAACAGATCCCGTTGTTTTTATCACCACACAGCAGATACATTTGTTTCCGGTGTAGCTAAAACATTTTGCCTCCTCAGTGCAATCATCTTTATGGCTCATGTAGTAATGACAGATTCTACAAATTCTACAGTTTCATTATTTTGTAAAAATGTGTATGGTTTTGTATAAGTGTGTGTGTGTGTGTGTTATGGGGAGGGATAGTGTTTCTACATAAATCGTTTTAGAAAGCCAAATGTCACCTTTTACCACTGCCTGGCTCTTTGTGGTGTTTTGTTTTCTTGGCTGTAATTTGAAAGGTATTTTCTCTGAATAACCAAATCCCCATGCTAATTTTAAGCAGAATGATTAAATTTAGGAACGTTTTCCAATATCCTTTATTAAACTGAATTTTTATTACATTTACATTGCACTATTTTTGTATTTTTTTTCTAATTGTGGAATACAGAAATAGAAATAAAACAGAGATTCTGATGTCACTTAGGATTTGGAAAGCTTCAAATAATGTTGCTCTTGTACTAACAATGAAAACAACCAGGTATTCCAAAGAATACTAAGGTGAGGATGATGACAACATTCTCTATCTCCACTATGTTGGCACAAGACCTGGGTCTCCTGCTCCAGGGTCTTTCACAAGAAAGGATTCAGCGCTGAAGACCTGACTCCGGCATGATCCATTTCCAAGTGTGTGTTGTTTTCAAGATTCAATTTCCCATAGGCTGTTAGATGGAGGACTTTAGTTCCTTGTTGGCTGCTGGCTGGAGGCAGCCCTTAGTTCCTTGTCATGTGGGTCTTCACACTATGGTGACTTGCTTATGTAAGGAAAGAAATGATATCCTGTCACCTTTGTGGCATTGTGTACCTAGAAGCAAGTCACAGATGCTACATCCCAATGGTGTTAGTAACATGAGGTAGAAACCAGTGCGGATCTATGTTAGAAACTCTCTACTGTACCAAATTAATATAAATGCAATTAATATATATGTATACATAGTATTTAGAAATTCAGTGCCTCAGCTACATGAAGGTAAAGTGGCATATTAGATAAAAATTAAATTGAAACTATTCCATGTATTACATATTTTTCCATATTTTAGTCATAAATAAATGCTAGAAATCAACTGTTTACCTATGCATTTCATGACCGTCATTGTGATATTGATTTTCTTTACACAAATATATTCCTTCTTATGTTTCTGCTTCTGAATAGTTAACACAGTTCTGTTCTGACTCAGGCATACCATATGTTTAATAAATTTCCTTTATTACGTATTATAGTACCTAAAAAAAATTATATTTTAGAAAGTTTTATCTTTGAAGCCAATAATATGTCATTATATTGATATGGGCTGGCCTGTGGTTAGTGATTTAGCATATGATTTTAATTAGTATCTGGTTAAGCAAGTTGTCAAGAATTTCACTAGCTAATATCAATATGTGTGATAACAACTCAAGCCCACTATAACACACTAATTCAAATTCAGTCAAAACATTTTATGACATATACTTAAATGGTTTTGGCTAAATTTTTAAAAGTTAATATTCAGGAGTTTTTGGTATTTTATTTTGATTTACTCTTTCTAGGAGATGACAGTATAAAAATATAATTTCCTTCTAAACATCTATTTAAGAGTATATTTTAATTTCTACTTTAAAACTTGTGTTTTATTCAATTTTTTATTATTTTACATGTAATACTTTACATTTAGTGTTTAACATGAGTCTTTTTATATCAGATGCTTATTTTTACACTCTTGCCCTTACTCCACTTATATAGTTACTTCTAATCTTTAATGATTCCTGACCATTGCTCACTTTTTTTTTTTTTAGGATTTTATTTGAGAGAGAGAGAGTGAATGAGTGAGAGAGCACGGGGGCGGGGGGGGCAGGCAGAGAGAGAGGGAGAGGCAGACTCCCTGCTGAGCAGGAAGCCTGATGCAGGGCTTGATCCCAGGACTCCAGGATCATGACCTGAGCCGAAGGCAGACACCCAACCGACTGAGCCACCCAGGCGCCCTTGACCATTGCTCCTTAACTGAAAATTTATTCAGTAAGACGACACTGGATTATAACACTTTTTTCTCCAATTAAAAATTGCTTCATATCTCAAGGCATTTGTTTTACTATTTCACTATTAAACATTATCTTATAAAATTGTGTTTTTATAATTTCAAAGATATATATTCCTTTAGCCATACAGCACATTTCTGGAGAGCTGAGAAAAAGTATCTGTTCCATTATATAATTTGAAAACAAGGGGTTATTTTAATATGAATGATCAGTTTGCTCCCTGTTAACGTCTTTGTCAACCTATGGGGAAGACAGAACTTGCAGCATTAAAAAGGACATCGTGTACTGTCTGATACACACTGAATTATTATTTGATTTTTTTGGACTCTAAGGTACTTACTCTTTTTTAACTAGATACAATTCAAATTATACACTAGGTTTTTTACTTTTGGAAAAGTGTTTCAGGATAAAACAGAATGAGGTTTTAATTTTCATATATGCATTAATTCATTTCATGGGAAGATGTTTAATGATTCACTTAATCATTCATTAACAGAATATTTATTGAATGTGTACTGCTTGCCAGACATGGAGAATAAAACAAATTAAATAACTCCTTCTGTATGGAGCTTACACTCTACTGGCTAGGAAGTATATAAAATAAACACTATCTGTCAATTAATTATAAAATGCTACAAAGATAAAGTAGAGGAAGTTCACAGAGAGTGAAGATTTGAGAGACTGAGGAGTAACAATGCTTACAATTACTTTCAATAACTTTTAAAATCATTACAGAATTTTAGGTTATATAAGAGAGTGTAGAGATCATCAAATACAAGCTATTTTAAAGATGAAGATATTGTTGCCCAAACGGAGGAGGGGAATAAATCGGCCAAAATCTTATTAGATCATATATTGGCAAATCTGATTTAGAAACCAAATCATGTATTTCCAAATGCAGTGCCCACTTTAATTAGTAATAATCGCGCCTCAGATAAACCTCATTGGCTACGATAGTAAATTACGAACTGGTTCCATAATGTTCCAAGTTTGCTCCCAAGTGTTATGCCTGAGGTAAAGGCCAGGACCTTCTTTCCTGTACTCCTCTACCTATCGCCATATCAGAAAGAGTATTGCCTGTTCTTTTTTAGTTTTTGTTTAATAGTATTTTTTTCAGATAGGTCTTATAGTTCCAATCACATTCTTCCTTACTCCATATTTATACATATAGACTCTCATGATTATATAACACTGGAGAGTAAAAGGTATATTAATGTGTGTGTGCATGTGTGTGTGTTTGTGTTTTATGTGTGGCCACCATATCAAGTACTTTGGTATAGAAAAAGGAGTTGACACCTAAAACATATTTGATGCATTTTATGAGACACTTTCTCAGCCAGGACTACTATAAGAAATGTTCCAAAAATAAAATAATTTACATACATATTTTGACTCTGGGTCTCCTTCAGTGCTTTCATTCAGGCCCCAGGAAGCATATATTCTCAAATGTGGGGAGACCTCAGGGCAAGATGAGTTGAGTTGAAACTGGCTCATTTCTTTGTGTTCTTAAAATATCAATCAGTCTTACACTGGAAAGGAGGATTGAAATCTCTAGGGCTTCAACGGCACATCTGATCTATAAAGACGTCATATGGGCTCTAATTTACCCTGAGTACAAATTGGAGTTCCTAGCCATGAGAAAAAAAAAAAACTTTAGGGTTATTTAAAAATATAATAAGTCAACGGGTAGCTTTTTATTGTGTAGTTGGCAACCATCTGCAGTCAATAAAAAACTACCAGTTGGCCTAAATATGTAGGAGCACACTGGTCACTTGTGTTTGGGCTTAGATTTGGTCCTATGCCCATATGCACCTGTTTATCCAGGCCCAAACACTGTCATGTAGACTGGAGGAGGCAATAAGTGCAGCAATGCCAATGAGATATGCAATACACCTGCAAGTAAGCGTACTCAGATTTTTATCCACATTTGCTTTAGAACGATGCTTCTACTAGTCAATGAAGGCATGCCAGTAAGTTTTATCTGCAAGCCCAACTTTAGTCACACAAATGAAAAGTAGAAACGTACAGATGAATGTGGTCTATGTGTACCTTTATTTCATGAAAATGTAAGTTTAAATGAGGGTTGAAAAACTTTATAAATTGTTCAGGAATTACAGTGATTCAATATAAATGAAATCTCAGCTGGCCTTGATGTAAGATTGCTGTGAAGAACAGCTTTGCTTAAAGGTGCTGCTATCACTTGGTCAAGGGTTGCTTCAAAGTAGAAGGGCTATGGAATAAAAATAATGAATAGTGGAAATAAATAAAATAGAGAGAAAACTATTGATATAGCATGAAAACTATAAAACCCATTAAAGTAATAACAGTTCAATTTACTAAAATTTCTCAAGGTATCTTGTAAAATAGCTCTGCATGATTTCTCTTATTTTCAGCTACAATGCTCTATATAAATGGGTTCAAGTTCTATTGCTGGTATGGTGAAATGAAAAGCTTTACCTTGATATCAGAAAACCTGGAGTCAGAAAACAAGAGTTGTCACTAATGTGTGCATTTGAGAAATATCTTTACCTCTATGATCAGTAGTTTCTTAATTAATAAAAAGAAATCACAGAATAATAACTCAAATACCTTTACTTTAGAAGTGAAAAGACTCAGCCCAGCAAAATAAAGTAATTTGCTTTAGGTTGTCAACTGAAAAATTAGAGCTGAGGCTAAAGTTTACATTTCCAGACTTTGAGTTTAATGGGTTTTTTTTTTCAGGGCTTTGCTCTTCAAAGTATGGTCCCTAAAGGAACAATATCAGTGTGACTGGTGAGCTTGTTAGACATGCAGAAGAGCTGTCTAGCTCCCAGAACTACTGACTCAGAATCTGCATTTTAAACAGATCTACTCAGTTGGAAAAGGAACACCTTGCAATTTACTGCCTTCTCACTCTGCGATGGATGTGGGAAACAAATGAGTTGATAAATGTAAAACAAACTATGCTCAATTAATGCAATATAACTGTACTTAATGGTACCTCTAAAAGTACTTGATTCAAAAATTTGGAATTGACTAAGAATGCCCTTGTATAATTTTACCAATATCCTCACATTTATCAAAACCCTATATTCCAATGAATTAAAAACCCTTCCAAGTCAAACTGAGAATAACTATTTTAATTAAATATTCATGGAGTATGATGCAGTATTTAATCTACAAAAGATTTCATCCATGAATGCTAGAAGGGTTTACAGAATTTATATTTTCTCTCCCTTTCTCAAAATTTGTTTATGATTAGATGCAAGCAAAGTTATAACCTAAGAAGAATAGGGAAATTGTACAAGAAGGTAACAGTGGAAACAAATTTTCACACACCCATTTCTGATATATTTACACGAATGTGTAGTCCTTAAAGTGACAAGGAGAGTGGTACCAATTTTAAATTCTCACTTTTTAGGTAAAGAAACAAATACAGCAATTGCATATTCTTTGAAAGAGGCATCTTAAGTGCCAAACAAAATGGTTGAGTAAACTAAGTACAGAATAATTATTTTTTACAAAAAACTGGGGGATGAGGTGGGATTAGGTAAAAATTTTTTTTGTTTTGTTTTGTTTTTTGTTTTTCCTCATCACCTAATGGAAGAAAGAAGGAAATGGGATTGGATTGTTGTTATCACTGAAAAAAATATGACAACTCACCAAAACTGAAACTTAAAATTCCTTTGTCTCAATCCAATTTTGAGATGAAGAGATACCCATTTGAGAAACCCTATACTACTATGACTAAAAAGAGCTTTGTGATCTTCCAAATACTGGACAGAATAAAGCAAGATGCAGCATAATCTTTATTGTTAAAGATGCAGTCAAAAATAAAAAGAAAGCAAAATGTAGCCTTAAAGAAAAAAAAAAAAAGAACAAGTTGATGCAAGCTGCGCTCTATGTCATAGGCTTAAAATAAGTGCAAATGTATGAAAATGTAATAAATAAAATATTTTAAATAATTTTGATTCTGGAGTGTGATAAAATAACATCTGCATAGAGCTTTCTATTCACAAATCCCAGGAATCTGTGAATATGTGTTAAATAATATTGTAAAAGGAACTTTGCTGATAAAGTTGTGGATTCTAAAATAAGAACCATTACCCTGGATTATATAATTTATCTCATATTGAAAATGCAGATTTTATGTGGATGTAGATTTTATGTCTATAAGAAAGACATACCTCTACACTCTAATAGGATTTGAGAAAAATACAGTCATTACATGACAACATAAAGCAAAAGTGAGGCAAATGATCTAAAGTTGGAGAATGTAATGCCGGCAAAGGATGGTTTGATAATGTTTTAAAGAGGTTTGGCTTAAAGTGTCAAGCTAACAGGAGAAACAGCTTCTGTCAACTAAGAGGCAGCGGATGAGTTCCCAAACACCATTAAGATAATGAATGAAGAGAAAGGATATCTGCCTGAAAAGGTTAATGCAGATGAAAACACCCTATTCTGGGGGAATAAAATGTCACAAAGGACATTTACTAGTAAGGAAGAGAAGCAAGCACCAGGTTTTAAGGCAGGCAGGGATGGGCTAACTATACTGTTTTTGCAAATGCAGCTCGGTTTATGATCAGGATTGCCTCTCTCTGTAAAGCTGCTAACCCTTGAGCCTTGAAAGAAAAGATGAACACCAGCTGCTAGGCTTTTGGTTGTACAACAGGAAGGCCTGGACAATGAAAACACTTTTACTGGACTGGTTCCATCAAGGCTTTGTCCCTGAAGACAGGAAGTACCTTTCCAGTAACGGACTGCCTTTTAAAGTTCTTTTGATACTGGACAATGCCCCTGGCCACCCAGAACCCCATGAGTTCAACACCAAGGGCATCACAGTGTTCTACGTGCCCCCTAACACAACATCTCTAGGTCATGGGAGTCATAAGGACCTTTAAGGCTTATTAGGATACTCTTTGGAAAGAGTTGTCAATGTCATGGAAGAGGACCCCGATAGAGATAACCTGATCAAAGTATGGAGGGATTACACCACTGAAGAGGCCATCGTGGTCAGGGAAAAGGCCATAAAAGCCTAAAAGACTGAAACACAAAATTTTTCTGGATGAATAAATTTTGTCCAGATGTTGTGCATGACTTCACATGATTTACAACAGAGCCAATCAAGTCAATCATTAGGGATTGTGAATATGGCAAAAATGCTGGGAGTGAAGACATTCAAGATACGATCTTTGAGAAATTCAAGAGCTAACAGATACAACGCCAGCAGAATTAACAGAAGACTGACTTGACAAAACAAAGACTGACTTGAAAAAAACCACAGAAGCAGTGACCAAAAACAAATTGATATTAGACAATACGGCAGAAGCATTCTGTCCTGACTACTTTTAACTTATTTTACAGCATGGACCCTTCTATTTTACGAGCATTGAAACTAAAGCAAAAGGTGACAGACATCTAGATTGGTACTGTATAGAAACATTTTTACAGAAATAAAAAGGCAAAAAGTCAGATAGAAATTACAACGTATTTCTGTAAAGTTAGACCGAGTGTGCCTGCCTCTCTCTCCTCCTTCCACTTCCTCCACCTCTTCTGCCTCTGCCATCCCTGAGACAGCAAGACCAACCCCACCTCTTCCTCCTCAGCTACTCAAGGTGACAGTGACATGAATAACTTTAGAATGATCCACTTCTATTTAATGACTAGTAAATAATCATTGTGCCTTATAGTTAATAAACTTCTGTTGTGGGGCACCTGGGTGTCTCAGTCGTTAAGCGTCTGCCTTCGGCTCAGGTCATGATCCCAGGGTCCTGGGATCGAGCCCCGCATCGGGCTCCCCACTCTGCGGGAGGCCTGCTTCTCCCTCTCCCACTCCCCCTGCTTGTGTTCCCTGTCTCGCTGTGTCTCTCTCTGTCAAATAAATAAAAAAATAAAATAAAATAAACTTCTGTTGTGTACGGAATTGTCTTCATGTGAAAATCAAGTAACTGTACAGCAAGAACTGGAAGAGACATTTTTGAGTCATCATCATGGATGTAAGTATTCATTGTGTAGGATGTTGTGTGCAAGACTTGTATGGAGTTGGATAGCCTACCTTTACATAGGCATAAGATGAGAGATTCTTTTTTTTTTTTTTTTTTAAAGATTTTATTTATTTATTTGACAGAGAGAGAGAGAGCACAGGTAGGCAGAGCGGCAGGCAGAGGGAGAGGGAGAAGCAGACTCCCCGCTGAGCAAGGAGCCCGATGTGGGGCTCGATCCCAGGACCCTGGGATCATGAGCTGAGCCGAAGGCAGACGCTTAATGACTGAGCCACCCAGGCGCCCCAAGATGAGAGATCCTTAACATAAAATTAATGTGTTAGTCTTCTCACCATTTTATAACTTTGCTTTCAAAGAATTATGTTACCATAAAGTATGTCTGTCTCATAATTCAAGAAATGGCATACCAGTCTATCACAGGTAGGTATTATTTTAATGTAACAAGATTTCCAATACTGTATTAACAATATGTCTATAATATGGTATTCCATAAAGAGTTTCTAACAATTTATTCATTAGTGTATAGGCTAGACTACCATGAAGCAATCGCATTGATTACATTAGTCTATCACAGAGCAATCATATTGCTGCTTCATCATATCAGTGAAAGACATCTTATAAATAAATATAATTTTTCTTTTTCACATTATCTTTTATTTTTGAGTTATATTGTTAGTATTATGTGTAACATCTACAGTGTTTTGTATCATATAGGACAATATAGATGTAGTGACAGACGATGTATACTGTAAGCACATGGCAAACTCACAGTATCTATTAATACAGTACAGTAAAGTGTATTTTCTCTTATGATTTTCTCAGTAACATTTTCTTTTCTTCAGCTTACTTTTTTTAAGAATGTGGTACATAATACATATACAAAAATAAGTGTTCATTGACTGTTTATGTTACTGGTAAGGTTTCCAGCCTGTATTAGGGTATAAGTAGCCAAGTTCAGGGGGAATCAAAAGTTATATGCAGATTTTCAATTGCACTACGGTTAGCACAATTCACCCCCATGTTGTTCAAGGGTCAACAGTATATGTTTATCGTAATCACCCTTTCAGTAACACCACACCAAATTAAAATTTCATATATATATCTAGTATAAAGTATTTTACAATTTTGATTATGAACTTTGTAGAAAGGAGTCAGTGCAAGCTTTATTTAATATAAATCACACATACTTAGTTGGAAGGCTTTTACCAACAATGGAATCTGGATATCAACAGTGTACATGATGGAGCAACAGATACCAAACCAAAACAATGATTATATCCATAACCTAGTAGAGAATACTAAAAGGAAATACAGAATTCCAATTTTCTATATAGTGGATAGAAAACTCAGTTCTTTATGTAATTTAAGAGAACACTCTCAAAAACATTTTATACAAGTTTGGGTTGTCATTCTCTTAATTTATTCTAATTTAACCAAGCACCTATGGGATGGTACCCAGAGCTGACAAGACTCCTGCATGGCACTCCTGCATATCACTTCTTCAATCTGGTTACTCTGTTTCTGTTTATGAAATAGAAGATTCCCATTAGCTCTATAGGAACTAATCACACTATTGATTGATATTGATCTCACTAGGAAGTACAATCCGAAACCTCTGTGACACATGCTATTGCTGAGTGATCCTATCCTTTTTCATGTGTCTGTTGGCCATTTGAATGCCTTCTTTGGAAAAATGTCTGTTCATGTCTTCTGCCCATTTCTTGATTGGGTCATCTGTTCTTTGGGTGTTGAGTTTGAGAAGTTCTTTATAGATTTTGGATACTAGCCCTTTATCTGATACGTCATTTGCAAATATCTTCTCCCCTTCTGTCGGTTGTCTTTTGGTTTTGTTGACTGTTTCTTTTGCTGTGCAAAAGCTTTTTATCTTGATGAAGTCCCAACAGTTCATTTTTGCCCTTGCTTCCCTTGCCTTTGGTGATGTTTCTAGGAAGAAGTTGCTGCGGCTGAGGTCGAAGAGGTTGCTGCCTGTGTTCTCCTTTAGGATGTTGATGGACTCCTGTCTCACATTTAGATCTTAAAGAGGGCACATACTAAATGGAGCACTGGGTGTTATACGCAAACAATGAATCATGGAACACTACATCAAAAACTAATGATGTAATGTATGGTGATTAACATAATAAAATTAAAAAATAAAAAAATAAGATAAAGTTGCATGGTCACTGTTAAATAATCTATTTAGCTTGGAGAATTTGGCTAGTTTAATTGCACTTACATTAAGAAAAACATAGCTATCATTAATAATTGATCATGAGAAAATAGTTTCACTTAAGGAATTAAAATAGCAAATACATTATTGAATCCACACATACTATGTACATCCCTTATATTATACTAAATTTAGTGATTCCACACTTATAAAAATAGCATTTTTTGCTTTTGTCTATTTCATTGCAATATAAGAACAAAATACCTTTCAATATGTGTACAGTGAATTTTATGGTTTTTACTTTGTGCTGAAATAATTTTACTTGAGGTATTCCTGGGTACCAATATTTCCCCTGCCTCTCCATCCTTTCACAAATGAGATCAAGATGTCAAGGAAGAGAAAATGTGATTATATGTTTATGTTACATACCTTCCTACTTATGAACTATACTATTACTAATAACTATATTAAAATTAACAGTAATTATATTACATGTACAAAGGGAGCTGTGCCTTACAAAGTGCATTAGAGGCTTTTCTCTTTGTTGGAATTTCATTACTTTAAATATTTTAATTTCTTTCATGCCACCTCAAATTGGTTTGTTCTCTCAATGCTGCTCCAATTCAATGCATTTTTTTTCTTATGCTATTATCCCTTCTGAAGTAAAAGAAAATTTACAGTACACTAAAGGAGCAATGAATATAACATCAAGACTCCACTTAGGTCTGTCTTGATCTTCTGTTTGGTCCTTTTTGTTTTCAATTTATGTCATACAATTTTACTTTTTATTAAACCTAACAAAAAGGGAAAAGGATAAAAAAAAGAGCTGGAAAGCAGCTGCCTTCTTGTTTCACTTTCTAATACACCTTTTTCAAATGGTCACTCACTCTTTGTGAATTCTCCTAATAGTTATGTTCATTCTCAGGATGTCACCAATACAACAAATGTTAATGGCCCTTTTCTACCTGGTAGATATTTTGCTATGTGATACCACATTGTCCCTCATGGAAACTGATGCTGATTATGATGACAAAAGAAGAGGAAGATGAAGATTACTGTAGTAAGGACAGTAGGATGATCACAGCTAATATTTTTGGAATGCTTGTTAAATACTACAAGCACAATAGATATAGATACGCACATACATAGGTAATTCATTTTATGGTCACTTTCACATATAATCCTCACAGCCATCTATAAACTATGCACTATTAATGTCGCCATTTGGCAATTAATAAAATAAATTAGAGGTGCTTATTAAAATGTTGACTGATTTTTAGATATATTAACTTCTACAAATATTAACTTATAAATAAAGTACCTTAATAAGACTAGTAACCATACTGGGACTCCCAAGTGTACATTTTTTGAACACTTAACTATTTGCTCAACACTGCATTAAATTCTTAACCAAATGTATCTCAAATAATCTTCAAAACCTTAAAAAGTTGGTATTTTTTCCTATTTAATAGACAATGAAACAAAAATCAAAGACACTCGATTACTTATGAGAAGCACCGCAGATCCATCCAATTCTGATGCTAAGATCTAAGCTCTGTTTACTACTACACTGTTTCCCAGCAATATACACTGCTTCAATTTATATAATAAGTATTTCATGGGATTTATGTCAGAATACCGGCAAGGTCTGTTATCTCTGAAAGACCTTAATTAAATTAGGGATTTAGGACCATTTAAATGAACAATTATTAGGTTTTTTTTTTTAATTGAGGGCATTAAATGCAAATATAAGAGTGAATGACATTTGAGTTATGATGACAGATTATTCCAAATCCTCTAAAATATACACAGGATTATTTCAAGTAACAAATACTTGTTGATTATACTTTGTTAAAAGTGGTGGTGAAAATTGCAGGGAAATGATGACTGTGTTAAGTATGAGGCTCTTCCACATTACGTTTGATGACCAAATAGCATTTAAATCTCTAAATAATTAGAAGTAGCTTTATTTTCCTTAAGGATAAAAATGTAATGATTGTCAAAATTAATTACCTAAAAGGCACAATTCTATATACTCTGCTCAGACCCACGTGTCACAGCCATGAAAATGCAGTTCTCAGAGAGCCTGTTGTAGAGGGCATGGTTGATTCTCAGCCCCAGCTGCCACCTATCAGAGCCCATGACCACAACTGTGCTGAAGTCACATTCCCACCTGCCAATTTCTATGCATTGTGGGGCTACTTATATTCTACTAGGAGCCTTTGGCTTGATGACTATCCATCAGTGTGGTCAAATTTTTCTGCAAACTGCACAGGAATCTGATTCTGCCTGTCGAACCGACCTGTCCTTGTTGTCTTTCCTTACAGGTGTCAGACCTGCTTGCAGTCAATGGGCTCTCCTAGCCTACCCCTGCTCCCCTTCCCCTTTATTCTTCACAGAGATTTATTGTCCTATCCCATCCTGGTGAACGCATTGCAGAATACATGAGCTAAAACATCAAGTCAATAAATCCTTTTCTAGGAAAAGGACTGGAAATGAGTCCAAAGTGAACTATTGAAGTTTATTTTGAACATCATTTCTAAGACCATTTGTTGAAGGTAGGAACTTGGAAGTAACTTGGAAAAGGAATCTGTTAAACAGCCTGATGAATAAAGTGTTCACCTCCAACCCTGAGAAAAATATGGGATTCTTACAGGTCAATCCTCTTACCGGAAAAAAAAAGCCAGACTTTCTAAGTTCATAGTGACTCAGGTTAGGGGTGGCAGTGAGGGTTAAGGGGAGAGTGAAATGATTGAAAATGCCCTTCACACGATATACTGCACTGTTCACAGGGAAGAGATACTGCTCAAAATTGATTTCACATATAAACATTGTGAATTAAACTCCTTTTGCTAAGAAAAAAAAAAAAGTATGAAGGAGGCTTTGGTTTGGGATCTAAGTTAAAAAGTATTTTTTATGTGCTTCAAAATCTAGTTGGTTATAAGCAAACAATTTGGAGCTTTTTAAAATCAAATTAACTTATCTCTGCATTCATTTATTTATTCATTCAACAATTAGTGGAATGGTTGTGGCACACGATCTGCTAAGGATCTGAAATACAGATGAAATAAAACACCACCCTTGCTGCAGTCGGGTTAAAGTATCAGGCACCTAAGTGAGCACTTTAAATAGGAAATATTTGTGGTAAGTGAAAATGTGAATAGACCAAGTTATATTTTTAAAAAGTGTGCTCTCATTGATTTTCCAACTGATTTCTAACAATCACATTGTGAGATAGACATTGTATTATCTTTCTCATTTTAAGTTTTTGATATTTGGGGGGGTGAAGTTGAACACTGGTATTCAAGTATTGAATTTAGTGAATTTCCAGTATTTCATATTGTAATGTGCTCAAAAGCAGCTTAAATGAAGTCAAAGTAATGACAAAAGTTTTAAATTCAATGCCCAAATTAAGGCAGGTATGTTGTAGTGGTTTCATAAAGGTATTTTTAGCCATGGTGGGACACTAGTACTGGAGGAATATATTGTAAGTCACACCATTATATTTTGATTTGGAATGTTTGTTATGAGGGGCAAAGCTGATAACTATGCCCCTTCCTACATGTGTGACTAAAAACAGCAATATGATCAATAAATAGCCGTGAAAGAATTTTATCTTGAGGTTACTCTTCTTAATCAAAAAAGTCTTTGCATCATTCACCATACGATGCAAAGATAGTAAAAAAAAAAAAAAAAAATGTATGCAATATGGTGATGATGATTATACATTTTCTTTAGTAGGTTAAATCTAATCCAGAATCTTGAGAGGCAGCTAAATAGACAATAAATCTTCATAATATATTCTAATAAATCTGCTCAGTGTAAATCTAAGAGTGTGATAATTCAGTAAAATTATCCTGGAGCCTTTGAATTACCAAATTGACTGCCAAAGCAACTTCTCCTTTTGCACAGAAACTCGTTTTCTAAAGTTATTTTTTTTTTTTTTAAAGATTTTATTTATTTTTATTTGAGAGAGAGAGAATGAGAGAGAGCAAGTACATGAGAGGGGGGAGGGTCAGAGGGAGAAGCAGACTCCCTGCCGAGCAGGGAGCCCAATGCGGGACTCGATCCAGGGACTCCAGGATCATGACCTGAGCCGAAGGCAGTCGCTTAACCAACTGAGCCACCCAGGCGCCCTAAAGTTATTTTTTAAATTTTGAGATAGTTCTAGATTCAAGTACAAATATAAGAAATAATACAGAGAGATAACAAGTACAATTACCCATTTCTTTTCCACTGGTAAGACTTGTAAAACTATAGTACAATATCATAACCAAGATAAGGATGTTGATAGAGTGAAGATAAAGATTTCCATCACCACAAGGTCAATTAGTCTGCACTTTTATAACCACAACTATTTCATTCTAACTCTCATGCCTCATTAACCCCAAGCAACCACTAATCTACAACCTATTTTCATAATGCTGTCATTTCAAAAATGTATAAATGAAATCATACAGTATGTAAACTATTGGGATTCCATGCAGTATAATTTTCCGAAAATTTATGCAGCTTATTGCAGGTGTCATTAGTTTGTTCCTTTTTATTGCTGAATAATATTCCAGGGTAGGGATGTATCAAGTTTGTGTCACTATTCACCTGCTGAAGGGTATCTGAATTGTTTCCTGTTTTTAACTATTATGAATAAATCAGCTATAAATATATGTACAAGTACCTGTGTGAACATCTATTTTCATTTTTCTGAAATTTCTGGGTTATATATTAGTTGCATGTTCAGCATTTTAAGAAAGTTCCAAACTGTTTTCTAGGTGGCTCTCCCATTTTTCATTCTTACCACCAATGTGTAAGTGATCCAGTTCCTACAAATCTTCATCAGCATTTGGTGTTATAACTGCTTTTTAGTTCGCTTTTCTGACAGATGCATATCTCATTGTGGTTTTAATTTATATTTACTAATGGCTAAAGATATTCAAAATCTTTCATGTGCTTATTTTCCATCTGTGTCTCTTCAGTGAAATGTCTATTCACATCTTTTGTCTATTTCCTTGTTTGGCTTTTATACACATTCTAGATAACAGTCTTTTTTTGGATATGTGATTTACATATATTTTTTCCAAGTCTGTAGGTAGTATTTTCATCCATTCAACAGGTTCTTTATCAGAATAAAAATTCTTAAATTTGATGAAGTCCAACTTGTCATTTTTTTCCTTTTATGGGTTGTGTTTTTGGTGTCAATTCTAAGTACTCCTTGCTTAGTTCTAGATCCTCAATTCTTTTTCCTAAAGGTTTTATAGTTCTATTTTATATTTAAGTACATGACTACTTTGATTTAATTGTTGTATAACATTTAAGACTTAGGTTGAGTCTTTTTTTTGGGGGGGGGAGTTGCCTACAGATGTCCAATTGCTCCCACATCATTTACTAAAAAGGCTCTTTCCTCCATTAAATTGCCTTTTATACTTTGTCAAAAAATCAGTTGAGAGTATGTGTGTGGATTTTTGTCTAGGTTCCCTATTCTGTACCATTGATTTATGTTCCTATCACTCCACCAACACTACATGTTCTTGATTAATATAGCTATATAATGATCCTTTACACTGGGTAGACAGATTCCTCCCACTTTATTCATTTTCAAAATTGATTTTTCTAGTTTGACTTTCCATATAAATTTTAGAATAATTTTGTCCATAGCTCAAAAGAGTCTTGCTTAGATATTGATAGGAATTTTGTTAAATGTATACAATTTGGGTAGAATGAATACATTACTATGTTGAGTATTCTAAACTATAAACATGGCATCTCTCTCCAATTTTTAGATCTACTCGATTTCTTTTGTCACTGTGTGTTGTTTTTAGCATACAAGTCCTGTACCAGTTTTATTAGGTATACCTCTAATTTTTTCACCTCTTAGGGATTATAAATGATAGTTAATTTCACATTCCAGTGGCCACATGCTCATTGAACAGTGAATAAAATTTAATTGACTTATTACAGCTAAGCCTCATTCCAAGTAGTTATAGGAATTTGTTTTTATAAATTCTGTAAGATTTTCTGATTAGACAAATATACCATCCTCAAATAAGGACAGTATTATTTCTTTACAATCTGTGTTTTATTTCTCATTCTTACTTTATTACAGTGGCTAGAATTTCTATCACTATCTAGCACATTGAGATGCCACACATTCCTATTTTTCTGAAGGGTGTTACAAGTGTGGGTGGTGAATTTTATTTTTTCTGCATTCCTTTGTCAATATTGGTAGCTTTCTTTTTTATCCTCTTAATATGGTGGGTTACATGAATTGGTTTTTGAATATGTAACAAACCCCACTCAGTCGTGATGCAGAATTGTTGACTGCTCTTTGCTGTTAAAGATTTTTGCGTAAGATATATTGATCTATATTCATGAGTGATAGAAGAGTGGTTTTTTTTTTTTTTTGAGGTACACCATTTTATTTTGCATATAGATGAAACCGTAAAGGCTTGAATTTTTTATTATGTTATGTTAATCACCATACATTCCATCATTAGTTTTTGATGTAGTGTTCCATGATTCATTGTTTGCGTATAACACCCAGTGCTCCATTCAGTACGTACCCTCTTTAATACCCATCACCATGCTAACCCATCCCCCCACCCCACTCCCCTCTAGAACCCTCAGTTTGTTTCTCAGAGTCCATAGTCTCTCATGGTTCATCTCCCCCTCCGATTTCCCCCCCCTTCATTCTTCCCCTCCTGCTTTTTTTTTTTTTTTAACATACAATGTATTATTTGCTTCAGAGGTCTGTTTTTACATCAGAGTAATACAGCCTTAATAAAATGAATTGAGTAGTGTTCCCCTTCTTGAATTTTCTGAAAACATTATGTAGAATTGGAATTATTTTTTATCTTTTTATCATTGTACAATGTTCTTTACGGCAATTCTTTGTTCTGAAGCCTACCTTATCTGATATCAATGAAGTCACTTCTGATTTAATATTTTCACGATATATTTTTTCATCTTGTTTATATCATTATACTTGAAGGGATTTTCTTATAAACAGCACTAATTTGGGAGATTTTTATTTCTTCTGTCTTTATCAGTCTTTTAATTAGTGTATTGAGACCATGCACATGTAATGTAATATTGATACATCTGAGTTTAAGTCTGCTGTTTTGTTTTTTTCTATGTTTTCTTTCTGCTTCGTTTTTCCTACCTTCCTATGGGTTAAATGATTTTGTTGGACTTCCATTTGGATTCATGCAGAGTGGGTTATTTTTTTAATTGAAGTACGCTTGACACACATTACATTAGTTTCAGGTGTACAACATACTGATTTGACATGTCTGTACATTATGCTATGCTCACAAGTGTAGCCACCATCTGCCACCACACAACACTATTACAACACCACTGACTATATTCCCTACACTGTGCCTTTTATCCCCATCGTATTTTTTTGAGTGTGTATGTAGCTGAGTAGTTGTTCTAGGTATTAGATATATAATTTAACACTGTCTACTGAAATCATTATAGCAGCTTAAGTGTACAAATGTTATCCCCTTTATATCCCTTCACCCCCCCCAACTGAACAATGGTCTTAGCTATGTCTGCTATATAAACTGAGAACCCCATCAAACAGCGTTTTATAATTTTTACTTTGTCAAACATAGTTTAGGAGAATCAAGAGGAGAAAGAAAATCAATTTTATTTACCCATATTTTTGCTTACTGCATTATTTTTCCTTCATGATGTTCCATGGTTGCTCTGTTGCTATTTTCTTCTGGTTTACAACACTCTCCTTAGCATTTCTTTCAGAACAGGTCTGCTGGTAACAGATTATCTTAGTTTTCTCTCGTTTGAGAAGGCCTCCATTTCTCCTTAATTCCTGAAGATATTTTTACTATATACAGGGTTGACATTTTTTTCACCACTTAAAAAATGTTATGACCATTTCTTTTGGCCTCCAGGATTTCTGATAAAAATTTGCCATTATTTGTTTTTTCATCTTTACGTAAGAAACCTTTTTTCTCTCACTACTGTCAAGATTTGTATGTTTTTATTTTCATAAGTTTGTGACATATGCCTTGATGTGTATGAGTTTTCCTATTTGGGTTTGCTCAGGTTCTTGAATTTGTACGTTTGTATCTTCTGCAAAATTTGCTGTTTTCTGCCATTATCTGAGTAGTTTTTTCCACCCTTTTTCTTATCCTCAAACTCTAGTGACACAATTATTAATCTTTGTTATATTCCCACATGTTCCTGTAGAAGCAAATGGATATTGTTGCTCCATTATTCTTTTTCCAAATTCACCAATTCTTTCTTTTGTCCTCTCCATTTAAATGTTGAGACCACCCATTAAAGTTTTTATTTTTTGTTTTGGTTCTTATATTTTGTTTTCAAACTTTATATGTGGCTCTGGTTTTTTTCTGACATTTCTCTACTCAGACTTTTTTTTTTTTTTTCATTTTTAATGTTTGTTTATAATCACTTATTCAGTTTTTATGATGGCTTCTTTAAAATATTTCTCAGATAACTCTAACCTCTGTCATTTCAGTGTTGGCATCTATTTATTGTCTTGGTACACTCCATTTGTGGTCTCCCTGGTTCTGAGTTTGGGGAGTGATCTCTAACTGAAACACTGACATATTTAGTATTATGTTGTAATACCCTGGCAGGAAGTTAGGGTACCTCACTGTACCTTGCATGAAAGTCTGGATTCCCACTTGGTTTTTGCGGGCACACGTGACAGTGGGACCACAGTATTTTCTGTGCTGTCTAGCTGGAGTAGTTATGGCCTAAATGTTTTGTCTTGCTAGGCTGCCCCTTTCTTGGGTTTTGTTTAGAGAGAGTATGTTTTTGTTGAGGCATTTTTTTTTTGTCTGCACACTTTGACAATTCTTGGTTGCAGGCTTTTCCAGTACCCTGTCAGGGATATATCAGGCAAAAATAAAACCCAGGAAATTCACCATGTTGTTGCTTAGGTCTATATTGGCAATCTAACAAATTAGCCAGCTACAGTTTCATGGATGCTGACTGAACACACATGACTTGAGTCAAAGGCGTAACAAATTTCATAGTTATCAGCATATTTGCATCAGTTCTCCTTGCATCCAAAGAGTTTAGTGGCAATGATCAGTGGGCCCAGATGGATGCCTGCAGTTGCAGTGGCTAGCAGTACAGGAAGGATCCATGAGCTTAAGGAACCAGACTCTGCATTCTTGCTCTTTGCTCCAGAAGAATACACTGACTGTATCTTCCAAGGCTGTTAATTATAAACATCCTAGGGAAGGTCATCTGGAGCAAAGGGCAGTCAGTGCCAATGCATGCTCCTTTGTGGAGGGAGGCTTTATCATCATTCTATTTTTGTTGTTTTTCTCCTCCTCCTACCAAGGTTTTATGAATACAATACTAGGTGCCAAGTGCAAATGCAAATGTAGGGTTGTTTTTTTGTTTTTTTTTTTAATTTTTAAATGTTTTTGGTTATTAGCCGACAAGAGTTTCTTGTGTAAGGTGATATTTAGTATACAGGAAATTCAGTCATTGACCCTAGCTACTTACACTGCAAAGACTTCTCTGTTGATTTCCAACCACCTTAAGTATTCAACTATAAATGGCTGCACTTTTTCTGGTGCTATTTTGTTTTTCCTCCAGATATTCCTTAGCTTCCACTTTCAGTGACCGACATTGACTGTGGTCATGTACCATCTGGGTCAACTTTGTCTCCATTAGCCTACAGGAGTCAAACTCCCTAAGGCCTAGGACTTCTTATGATCTTGGAACCCAACAGTTCCTTTGTTTCAGACCCAGACTGCCTCTGTGTTTCTGCTCACCCTATCTTTGTTTTTCATTGTGGTTACGCGTTTTCAATTATTATAAATTGTGCCTCGCTCATATTTATCTATGTAGTTGGGGTGGAAGCAGAATTTAAGACCAGTGCTGACAGTACCATTTTACCCTAGAATTTTGTTTTACTGTTCTCATCAGGAACAAAGCATAGATTTTTACTTTTGGGGGAAAAATCCAAAATCATCATCTCATTAGACATGATGATATAATTATTGCAAATTAGACATAAAACTATACCTAAAAAACTATGCTAAGTAATTTCCCTTAGTAATGTACTATTGAATGTCCTATTTAATGGAATCCTTTCAAATGTTAAATATCATCCTTGGATTTCTTTTTATATAACTTGTGATTCTCCTTTGTGTATTTCTGTTTAAAACAGAAACTCTGCTGATTTAGAATTATCTATTCAAATGTTAATCCATAAGCAGATATATATTGATTAATTTTTACATGCCTCGCAGTTTACAAAATGTTGTGAGCAATTAATATATACACACTTAAATGAATTCCTGTCCTCAATGCAACTTATGAATTGTTTATCTTAAAATGTAAATTTTCTGATTATTACATAACCGACAAATCAGGAAGATTATAATTGTACACTTTCACAGGTATCAACATGTCCAATCTTCCCTTTTTAAAAAGTCTACAATGGTTTTAAGAACTAGAAACATTTTACCCTTATATCTCTTAGACAGTATGACAGCCAAGTATAGATAAGGCCATACAATGTCTGTATAATTTTGCTAAACAAAATAACATACTGCAGCAATCTCCTCTTTGAACCTTTGGTCTCTAGATGCCTCACTATTTCCTTTTCCTCTTAAACCTTTAAAATTTACTCCATGTTAGCAATTCTCCTATAGTACTGCCATGAAAATAATATATAATCATTGAAACAAGTGGCTTTTTCAATGAGCATAAATTTTATTTCAGATCTTCTCCCCTAAGGACTTGCTTTCTGTATGGGAGTATTTAATTTGTATAATAGGAAAATAAATTGCATGTCTCTTCTATTTTCTATTGAAACTTACATGGAAATACCTATAGCATATTTTGATGTTCATTGTATCTGATGTAGGCTTATTATCAATGCAGAAAATCAGAGAAAACATGCCAAATATAATTTCTCAAGGTTTTAGTTTGCTTTCCTTTGTTATTGTCTGTTCACAAAAGATATCAGGCAACAAAAGACAATATGTTCCAGAGATATAAGATATTTCAACAGATTAGTTGAACTTCCATAGGTGTAGGTACATCTTGCAACATTCTCTATCATGTCAGACAACACTATTTGCAAACATTATACTTGAAATCCTATAATAGTCTTCCATTTATGTATGATATTTTAAGTTAAATTGAGGTCTTTTAGGGGTTTAAAAAAAAAGTAAAGGGAAGAGAAGGTTTAGATGCGATTGGCATCACTTTTACCTAGAATGATTTGATTACATATGCTCACTTATTCTTACAGGTTTTATCTAGAGGTAGATCAGCATCATTTGACAGTATAAAATTATAAGACAATGTAAAGTACAGACATACTATTTATATGCAGTACACACACATACTGATCTTATTGGTGTAACACTTTAGGAATCTGAAATCACCAGGATATTGTTCTATTGTCCTATTTCCTTATAAACAAGAATTATATGTGAAGTCAAATTATGTGAAATATCATTATCTATATGGTCCATGCATAGTTTTAAAGCTCTTTGTTAGGCCAGTTCTACTTGAACTGCTGTCTTACAACGCATAATACTACAATTGCTTGTTTGTAGACTAATCAATAAATGGTATGTAGGATAACCTGGGCACAAATGAGGCCTCTTTTATTGTTTGTGTGTGCTTTTATATATTTCAGTTTAGTAGACAATTAACTGAAAAAAAACCCCAATATATATACATGATTGTCTAGATGCAAAATATATAAATTTAAAATTGAATAAAAAGAGAAGAAAGCAGAATTGGTCAGAACTGTGTGGTCAGTTCACTTGATTATCCTCATGGACCACAGCCAAATTAGCTAAGTAAAAATTTCAGACTGATCATAAAAATATCAAGTGATAAAAATTACTTAATCATTTCTCTATGCAGGGTTTGATATAACCTGGGCTGGAATAAAATGAAATGAAAGCATATACTATTAACTAATCAAGTTGGGACAAGTTCATATGAATTTCACAATGTATAGTTTATGACTGTGGCTCTGCACATGTTTGGAAGGTAATTCTAATATTTCTATGTATAGCTTGTACTAATTAAGGAAGTTCAAAGACATCAATTCAATCTACTTCTAAAGTTAAAGGTCAAATAAATTCTAAATGTTATCCAATAGGTATTACAAACTTTGAAAGCAGCATAACTGTGATGGTTAGTTTTTTATTTGTTTTTTTTTTAAGATTTTATTTATTTATTTGAGAGAGAGAGAATGAGAGACCGATAGCAAGAGAGGGAAGAGGGTCAGAAGGAGAAGCAGACCCCCCGCTGAGCAGGGAGCCCGATGTGGGACTCGATCCCGGGACTCCAGGATCATGACCTGAGCCGAAGGCAGTCGCTTAACCAACTGAGCCACCCAGGCGCCCCTGTGATGGTTAGTTTTATATATTAATATGGCTTTGCCATATTTCCCAAATATTTGTTCAAACATCATTATTGATGTTTCTGTAAAAGGTGTTTTGTGGAAGAGATTAACATTTAAATAGGTAAAGCAGATTACCCTTCATGATATGGATGTGGGTGCTTCATACTATCAGTTGAAGGCCTTAATAAAACAAAGACTGGCATTCACTGAAAAAGGAGTTCTGCTATCACATGGTCTTTGGGCTCAAACTACAACTCTTCCCCTGGGTCCCCTGCTTGCCAACCTACCCTCCAGATTTTGGATTTACTAAATCCACACATTCTCATGACCCAATTCCTTAAAATAAATCACTATCTCTCTCTCCATATATATGTTTGTGTGTGCATGTATATGTGTATATATGTATATATGTGTGTGTATATATGCATATACATACACACACACACACACACATATACATATCCTGTTGGTTCTATTTCTCTGGAAAAACTTAATATAGATTATGGTACCAGGAACTGGGCTGCTGCTACAACAAACACCAAAATATGTGAAAGAGGCTTTGGAACTGGGTAATGGGTAGATGTTGCAACAGTTTTGAGGTGCATGTTAGACAAAGCCTAGACTGTTTACAAAGACTGTTAGTAGAAAACATTTGGTGTTAAAGGTGCTTCTGGTGAAGCAGCAGATGGAAATAAGGATTATGTTATTGGACATTGGATGAAAGGTGATCTTTGTTAAAAAGTAGCAATGAACTGAATTGTGCTGGAGTGTTTTGTGGAAGGTAGAATTTTTAAGAGATGCAGTTGGCTATTTAGCTAAGAATTTAGAATGTGTTGAACATTCAGCCTGGTTTCTCCATACTGCTTCAAAATGTGAGAGGAGAGTTATGACCATAAGAAATTGTTAAGCAGGGGCGCCTGGGTGGCTCAGTTGGTTAAGCGACTGCCTTCGGCTCAGGTCATGATCCTGGAGTCCCGGGATCGAGTCCCACATCGGGTTCCCTGCTCAGCGGGGAGTCTACTTCTCCCTCTGGCCCTCCCCCTCTCATGCTCTCTCTCTCTCATTCTCTCTCTCAAATAAATAAATAAAATCTTTTAAAAAAAAAAAAAAAAAAAAGAAATTGTTAAGCAAAAGGGAACCACACTTCAAGATTTGGAAAATTCTCAACTGATGCATATTGCAAAAAATAAGAAAGCATGTTCTGAAGAGAACACCAAGTTTGTGCCTGTATAATCAGTTGTTAGAGAGATTATGTATAGGACTCATGATTTAACCAGTCATCGTCTCAGAAACCAAAAACAGAGTTAGAGTTCTACCAGCACCAGTAGAAACCCGGCCAGTTTGGACTAAAGGGGACAGAGATGGAACAAAATGAAGGAAGACTGTTGGACTTTTCTCCACTTTAGTTCCACCTCTTTTCTACTCCCCACCTCCTACTATGGCCCCACTGGGTTTGGAAGTGCCAAGTACCACTCTGGTGGCTTAGGGGACAGAGGACTGAGACAAAAAAAGATCATTCTCCATCCTTAAGATCTATGGAATTTACCCCGCTCAGTTTTGGATTTGCTTGGTTCCTGTGACCCTTTTTATCTTTCCAATTTCTTCCCTTTGGAATGGAAACATCTATCCTACGCCAGTGCTACCGGTGTATTTGGAAGCAAATAACTTGTCTGGTTTCCCAGTTCACAGTTGGAGAGGAATGATAAGGAAGGATGAATCATACCTTGAGTCTCAACTACATTTTAATTTAGATGAGATTTGGGATTTAGAATTGATGGTGGAATGGGTTAAGACTTTTGGCTTGCTGGGATGGGGATGAAAGTAATTTGCATGTGACAAGGACATGAATTTTGGGGGTCAAGAGTGTGGAGTGTTACGGGTTCAATTATATCCCTCAAAATTTAGTTAAAGCCCTAACCCCCAGTACCTCAGAATGTAACTGCTTGGGAGAGAGGGCCTTTAAAAAAGTGCTTCAGTTTAAAAATGAGGCTATTAAGGTAGGCTCTAATCCAATCTGACTGGTGTCCTAAGAAGAGGAAATTTTGACACATAAAGAGACAAGACAGTGGGAATGCACACATAGAAAAGACCATGTGAGGACACTACAAGAGACAGCCATCTGGAAGCCAAGGAGGGAAACCTCATAGGAAACTAACTCTGCCAACACCTTCATCTTGGCTTTCTAGCCACCAGAACTGTGAACAAATTTCTGTTGTTTAAGCCACCCAATCTGTGCTCTTTTGTTATGCCAGCCCTAGCAAACTATGGTAATCATCCTAACATTGCCAGAATGATCAACATAAACTTAGAAACTTCCAAGAATTCCTTGGTTTCAGGACTCGCTTGCTGGAAAAGCTCAATAAGAAATAAAGACTTAAATATAGATTTGATTGTATTAAAATTCTTCCAGCTGAAGCTCTGAATGAGTATATACTTAAATCAGGCAGTTCTAAAGTTAGCTACACTCTCTAAGAACTTGGTGTAAGAAACTATCAATTTATACAGTTGACAAAAAATGTAAACAAAGTCATAGCCTTGAGTAAAAGCATCCATTGTGGGAGATTATCAAAGAGTAATATGGAGAGATTGGCATATTTGCAGTACCTCTCTAACCTTTGAGACAGGCACTGCTGAGGACAATGGTGGTGTCCAAGAAAGCATCACTTAAGTTTACAAAAGAAGTTAAAGAGGAATACATTAATCATTAGCTTACACAGCACCAGATTTCTGAGATTATTCAGCTAAACTTTTTCTTTAGTTTCCTCTTCCCTCACTCTGAGTCACCATAATTGGGCAAACTCCATACATAATTCTTCTAGTGAATACTCAGTAAGAACTATCTTCCTGTGGAATTTGCCACAGGGATTTTACATATCTCATCAAATTTTAAAATTATTTTGGCAGCTGACGGGGAGAGTGTATAAATGAGAAATCAGATACGAAGTTGAATACTTAAAAGATCAGGTCACTCTAATCAAAATTAAAGGAAGAAAATTGCAGATACTTAACCTCCTTTGAGGCATTAGGATAAATTCAGTTAAATAATTCTAGTAATTCAGACTTCTTAACATTATTTAATTTCTTCTTCCTTATATGGTCGTTCACCTAGTCCATGTTTTTATCATCTCATAACTTTACTCTCTTCCTAGTCTTATCAATTTTCTAGTATTTACAGCCATCCATTTAAGGCATCTTAATATTGTCCCTATCAATTTCACATTTATCATCAATAATGTATTAGGAATTCCACATAGTAACTTCAAAGGAGTTTTATCTTTTTCAAGCTCAATTTACTCACTTGATAAAACATGGAAGGAAGAGTAGCAGGTGTGAGGTGAAACTAATACTAGTTCAAACAACACTAATACATGAAAAGAGTTTTGTGTCATCTGACTGATGGCATTTGTTCTCAATGACTAAAGAGTACTGGGGCTCAAAAACTGAAGATAAATCCGATTTCATGGATGATTAAAAGAATCACTGACTTGTTTTGGAAGGGAAAAAAATGAGGCTATTTTTGTAGACTGCATATGAAAATAAAAATATACATGTGTGGGCTTTTCCAGTAGAAAGCTGAAATGGAACTCATGAGGCCTGGTGATATAAAAGAATCATTCACTTTAGGGTAATAGTTGAAACACAGAATCGATAAAAAAGGAACAGATTATCTGGATTTATGGGTACATGTGCATTAGCCACTATCAGGAAGAAAGTAGAAGCATAGCTTGTACCTACTGTGGAAATACAAAAAGGAAAAGGGCATGGAAGCTGTATAACAGGATTATTTCCAATAGCCAGAATAGGATAAACTACCAAGAACTGTATGATCAGGGGCTCCTGGGTGGCTCAGTCGTTAAGCGTCTGCCTTCGGCTCAGGTCATGATCCCAGGGTCCTGGGATCGAGCCCCGCATCAGGCTCCCTACTCAGCGGGGAGTCTGCTTCTCCCTCTCCCTCTGCCTGCCATGTGCTCTCTCTCTGTCAAATAAATAAAATTAAAAAAAAAAAAAAAAAAAGAACTGTATGATCAGTAGTATAAAGTACTGTGAAATTGTCTCAAAGTGGGGCTATGAGGGAATCCAGTGGATTTTAACATTAAAATGAAAATGGCAAAGTTCAAGAAAACAGAAAATCTGTTTCCTGACAAGTGACTTGTTTTAGGAAAGAATAAAGGGGAACACGTTTTTATTGCATGCAGACTCCTTAGTCTTAACTTGCCAAAGTAGAAAGAAAAACAAGTTCATAGAGGATGATAAAAAAATTCTTCATTATTTTCTCCATTTTGTAGTATATGGATTATATCCTTGGGGTCTAGAGAAGGACATCTGATTAGTTACAAAAAGCAGTGTTTTAGCTATAATTCTAAGGGTGTGGTAAATCAACAGGCATTAGTATTTTGTATTACTACATTGTTCTACAATTTTCTTCATAAATACGTACATTAAGAAATCCTCTTTTTGTTAATAAAGCAACATATCCTCATTTAATTTTCTATAAAATAAAAAAAGATGGCAAAATAATTATAATTTCTTATGATGCATTGAGAATGTCCATTTAAAATAGTTAGCATGAATATAAATTAATGTGTACCTTTGAGTGATTTTATAACAGGACTAACGATTTGGGTACTCAATTTATGCAATTAATTTATGCAAATAATAAATAGATAAGGTCCTTGTTAAATGACGGAGAAGTAAAATCATAAGTAAATGTAAACTATTCAATATCTATAATCCTTAGTGAGGGACTTACTAGCTTTAATACCTTTAAAAATAAATAGATGAATATGAAAAAATTAAACCATGTAATGACGTGCATGGTAATTTTGTTATTTTAAAATTCACTTATACAAATAATTCTAAAACGTACTTTAATCATTTTGTCTATTACTTTTTGGTCAATAAATAAATATAAAATCTTTAATAATTTATGAGACCATTTGTTTTAAAACTTCCCTAATTTAGATTATCAAGTATTTGTTTCCTACAATATTTTTGTTACCAACTTCTGAAAATATTAATGAATCTTCTTGGTCTTATTCACATGAAATAACCTTGGGCTGACAGCATAATACTGAAAAAAAGCTTTTAAAATAATATCAATTTTCCATAATACATCATGCATGGTGTATGATAATAAGTTGCTCTACAAAACAATTTTCGATGTGATCTCTTTTCTTTCATACCTTTTTAAAGTTGATGCACCATCAAAAGATTTTGTTTTCTTATGCGTTTCAAAAAAAGAAGGTAAAAAAAATCTTCTGACCTTCTCTGCAATTGGCTGAAACTTTCATGCCTTTCATTCAGGTCTCCATTAGTCGAAAGTGGTTTTAGCTAGCTGTACTCAAGCATTTCAGTCAATTACCAGCTTTTATCTTGTTGTTATCATAAAGGGCCATTTTTTTCCTAAAATGGTCAATTAAGTTCATGAAAATAAGTGGTGAGGAATATACAATTTGTTAGCCGTACTGTCAGGAGTACACTGGTCTTGGGGAAAAACATTTCAGAGGATTTCTTAATGAATAGAAATAGCTTTCATCAGACTAGATGTTTGTTCACATTTCTTTTTTCTCTGGCTGCAATTCACAGTTAACAACGCAGTAATTGAGTATTTGAAAGCTCTTAAAATATCTACCGTATACTTAAAGAAGGGTCCCATGTTTTTGCTTAACTACTCCATTTGTTTCCATTTGTATAAAGTGCATTTTAGAATCAATTGAGGTAGTAGGTTTTATTTGAAAAGCATCAGGAACAAGTTTTTTTTGTTTTTGTTTTTTGTTTTTAATCTGGGAAAAATGTGATAGAAGGACAAGCATTTGGAGAAAATTAAAGAATAAACTCTAAACATACAGAAATATTACAGCAATGAATGTAACTTGAATGAATGAACTTGAAAATATAAGAAAAAAAATTGATAGCAGCCCCTAATTTGCATAATGATGTAACACTGTAGATGCTCCATACAAGAATGCAGGCTTGAACGCTGCTGCACCCATTTGCTGATGCTTTAATTTCTACTTTTGTCTTAAAACAAATTAAAAGTATTTACTGTTTGTCACACCATTCTAGGCCCAGTGTAAATTCTAGTGTGAATAGATAGGCAAAACCATGTATGTTAAATCTGATTATACAACATCTTCCAGCCTAGCTTGGGAAATATATTCTAAAAATGTGAAATGTGACTATCTTTCTGGATTATGAGTAAATGCTGAAAAGTTAGTAATAAATCTATCAAGAAAATAACTGTGTATGTCTGTTTTGTTTTTTTACTGTTTCAACACTTTTCTCCACTAATATTTTAACAATAAAAACTGTATCTCAAACATTTTATCCTAGCAAAAGTATCCAAGGCAATGCCAAAGAAAATTTATTGAATAAATATTACTTCACCAAAATGGTTTTCTTTCCTCTCTTTGCATTTGAAAACCAGAAGTTAGGAGATTAGCCAGCCAGTGTGGTGGTTGCTTTTGTGTGTCAACTTGGTTAGGCCACCACGCCCAGATATTAAGTCAAAGGCCAGAGTATATGTCACTGTGAAGATATTTTCTGGAGGAGATTAACATTTAAATCAGTAGACTTTGAATAAGGCAGATTATCTTCCATAACATGGACGGGCCTCATCCAATCCATCGAAGACCTTAATGAAAGCCTAACCTTTCCCGAAAGAAGGAATTCTGTCTTTGGGATCAAAGTACATCATCAACGTTTTCCAGGATCTCTAGCCTGTTAATCTTCCCTGAAAATGTTGGACTTGCCAGCCCCCACAAACATGTGAGCCAATTCAACAGCTTTTATATATTTATATATGTATGTATCAATAAATACGTACATACAATATATATACGCACACATCCTGTTGGTTCTGTTTCGCTGGAAAGCCCGAATACATATTTCTGTACAAATGTGGTGGCACAAGAGCCAACAGACAAAATCACTGTGTACTAGGAAGGCTTATTTACAATTCAGTGGTGGAAAAGAGTCTGACTCATTTAAATACAATCAGTTCAAACAGATATCAAGAGATCATTGATACCCTCACATGAATAGTATACAGATATATGTGTACGCACATTACCAATTTTTTTCCAGAGTCTTGAAATGTAGACAATCACTGGGTGATATAACTTAATGAGCAGGCGTAATTAATATACATGTTTAGAACCCAGGAACACAGTAACAGAAGGTGATTATTTTCTCGAAGTAACTGATTTTTTCTATTTTTAATTTTATTTTGACTATAGTGACCTCATCTTTTGAAACATTCAATCTCATATCTCATTTCTCATTTATACACTCTTATCAACTGCTAAGTATTTTGCCTGAATAAAAATCTAAACATTTATTTTGCATTAACTTTCCTTGAATGTGGAAAATAATCACGGTCATGACCACTGATACTTTGTAGATTGTAGGCGAAATGCCGTAATTTCAACTCTTTATCTTTTAACTCAGTAATGCTGCAAATATTTTATCTCCAGGAGATACACAAGGTTCCAAAAAAGTGATTGATTAATCAAAGACCAGTGCAATTTCATCAATGTAAATGGCTTCAAAGGCATTTAATTACACTTTTCATTGCAAAATTTGCCTTCGTTTCTCTTTGCCGATTGGTTTTATGTTCTATTACAAAATTTTGACAACTAGGATATACTTGAGGTTGAAAGAGAAAGAAACACACCATGAGGAGAAGTTGGCAAACACAGATAGGACACATCAAGAATGTATTGATTGAACCCTCACCAAAAAAGGCATTTCCTCAAGTTAAGAACAATCTTTAACTCACCTTTTTATATTTAGATTGTAAATTACTGCCTCAAATATTATGGACAATTAATATTTGTTGAAAAAATTCCATAGAGAGAATAAGTAAGATAAATAATTACTACGACAATCCAGACATACTTTAAACTCAGAAAGTTATTCAATTTCAATTTTATTTACTATTTAAATTATCTAAATAAATTAGTTGCAAGTATAAGAGTCTTTCCATTTACTAAAGCATTTACTCTTCATATATACAGAAAATATAATACATTGTTTTCAATTATCCTCATACAATACCCCTGAATTATCCCCAGTCTATTAAAAAGATATCATGGCACAACAGAGAAAATGCTACAGTTTAGATATTTGGCCAGAAAGCGTGAAAGAAAGTAATAACACTTCATAAAGTTGACTAGTCATCCAAAACTCAAAGTACGAAACCACTAAATATTGGAAATAAGCCATAGCTTTTTTTAAATTTATTCTTGCAAGTGGATTTTTTTTTATTATTGACTTCACTTCAGTCTTTCAATGTTACGTAATTCTAAATAAAATCAATCCTAAAAATAAAATCAATTTTTATAAATTTTTCCATAAATGCTAATGGTTTAAGTATCTATTAAGAACTAATTCATGAGTTTTTAAAAATTTAGTAAACAGATAAAAAAGAAAACTAATTTCATGGAAGCCAAACATTCATTTCTGACTTTTTCAATTTGGCTGTTTTAACTCAGTTTTTAAAAATTTTGGTTTCCTTCTTTCATATACCCAAAGAAAGATTTGCAGACAGATTTCTGTGACCTAAAAATATTAATTTACCGGGGCGCCTGGTTGGTTTAGCCAGTTAAGCATCTGCTTTCAGCTCAGGTCATGATCTCGAGGGTCCTGGGATCAAACCCGGTGTGCAGCTCCCTGCTCAGCAGGCTGTCTGCTTGTCCCTCTCCCTCTGAGGCTCCCCTGCTGCCCATGTTCTCTCTCTCTCTCTATATATATATATATATCAAATAAATAAAATTTAAAAAATATATTAATTGACCTTTTGTTTTATTTTTGGGTTTGATCTTATTATTCTACTTTAAAAAGACTGAGGCTTTGAAATAGAAGTTTGCAGTATCCATGTCAAACGATCGTGACAGTACATTGAAGATGTGATGTATTTAAAACATACTTAAATAAAAACTTCTCATTTTAGGAGAAATGCATGGTACATTTTTATATACAACAAAGTTTCACTAAACCTACATTCATAAACAATTATAAACTAAAAGTGGGAAAGAAATAGCTTAAGGTGTTTAGTTACATAACTGGAACAACTGAAATATTATTTCCTTGTTTGTGCTCTGCTCTCTGTAGTAATGATTTGTAAATAAAATATAAGGATGTTCATTTAAAAAGTGATATGCTTTTCCATGTGTACTTACTGTGAAAAATAATTAAATAATTGAACCTGAAAAGGGAGCTTAATAATTAAAGGTTTTTCCTATTACATATCATACCAAATATTTTGCTTTCTTTTGTCCAAGTCTCAACATCTATCTAGCTAATCTAGCTAACCTAGCTAGCTAACCTAGCTAGCTAATCTATGTACCTACCTCCTGCATCGTTTATATTAGTATTTGAAGAATAAAATGAGAAAAATAGGGAAAGACTCATAGTCCCTAGAAAGTAACAGATTGGAGAAAAAAATGAGCCTACAATGTCATGTGATGTGTAGATGCAGAGGATTTTTGAAAAGTCTCAGAATTATTAGTGGAAATATAAAATCAAGGAAGAGCATAAAGGGCATCCAATTGTTCTCCTACCCCATCACTGCAATCTGATATTCCATTAAGGGGGAAAAAAAAATCACATTAACAAGTAAGGAAGGAGTTTAAGGAAAAGGAGAGTGAGATAAAAATCCCTGTAAATACTTTATTTGGCAATGCAAATTTATATAGTTATGAAACACAACTTAGCAAAACTGGAATATATTTATGCACCTAAAAATTATTATTTTTCTATAAAATATACAGTGTGGCTTAAGAAAGTATCCACAATATAAAGACACTGGTCATATTGGATTAAAGCCCACCTGTATGACCTCATTTAATTTTGATTCCCTATTTAAAGACCTATCTCCAATACAGTCCCACTCTAAGATACTGAGGGTTAGAACTTCAACATATGAATTCTGGGGAGCACAATTCAGTCAGCCCACAATAAATACATCATGTGTGAAAGTTTGAGAGGTTAGGCACGGACTCATTTTCACGTGTCTCAGGGATTTACTTTCCCTTCAGTTCCAAATCTTTCCAGTTGGAAGCCCACTTGGATCCTTAAGTGTAAGGTATGTATGTAAGTATATATGTATGTATGTATGTATTTAAAAGGTTTTATTTTTAATTAAATCTCTATATCCAATGTGGAGCTTAAACTCACAACCCCCAAGATCAAGACTCGCATGCTTGACCAATGAGCCAGCCAGGTGCCCCTAAGTGTAGTTTTTAAAAGACAGCTGGAGAAATAGCTATGTGCTGATGCCAAACCAGATACCAGGTGCCTATCATTAATTTTTATGTTAAATTTAAAAAATGCTGAAAGCCTGGTACATGGGGCTCAATGCCTGATGTGTATAGAAAAATATCCCAATCAGTGACTATGTGAACATTCCGAAAGTTTCATTCTCAGTTTGGCCAAGGGTCATTGCTATGGCTCTAGACATTCCACTGATAACCAACAACTGAACAAAAACAGACCTGTTCTCATATATGTAGAGGTTCTAAAATAAAAGTTAATCTTAATTATACAAAACGACTTTTAAAGAGGATTAGGAAAAGATTTAAAAGAAATATTTAAATCTTTAAAGATTTTAAATGATTTTTATGTTGCCATATTATACTTTTTAAATTTTCTATTGAATTACCGTTTTATTCAGAAAAAATTAACATTTCAACAGCAAATTTTATGGAAATTCTTTATTCAGTCTTTATGCCTGAGAATTTGACATCTTTCTTCCATACAAATCCCCTTACCATTTTCAAAAATTCCTCTCTATATTGTTTTCAAGCCAATACCTGGATCTACCTATCTTTATTCTTTCCCTTTCTGTGTAAATCATAATCATAGTCATGAGGAGAGTCTGGTATTATTTGTTTTATATGGATACCTTTGCCTTCCCCAAAAGGACTCTTCTCACTAACTGTCTACTATGCCTGAAATCTGTTTTAAGTATTATTTTATGAGTAAGAAACATTGAGGAAACACGGTTGGAGTCAAGAGTTAATTAACAAAATTTTTTTTTCTTTTCTCACAGAAAGCACATTAAAGCATGCATGTTTGGGAAGATCTGCAGTTCTACAAGTTTACTTCTGCCACTCACCCTATCCTCACTCAGTATTAATCATTCAGAGAAATCAAGCTGGATTTACCTCCTGTATTTACTGTTATGGCTACAAGGACTGCTTCTTAGAAAGGATAGGGAGAAAGGTGAATTTACTCTATTGACAGGGCTTAAGGACTGATTTGCAATCAGAAAAGCCTAGTGCTTTTACCAAACTGGGGCTAGAAAAGGGTTGCACGGCCCTCATGTTAAAATACTTTTATAACTCCCCACTGCCTGTGTGATAAAGTGGGAACTCTTCCGTATGACATACAAGTCAACATATTGGGCTCCTGTCTATCTTTTCTGTGAATTTCGCATTGCTCTCCGATACACATGAAATGTTCCGGTCTGGATGTATTTCTATTCTCTATGTGTTCCAGCTTTTTTCTAATTTCATGTTTTGTACTCAGACTTCAGAGTGAATCTTCTCAACTTAGGTCAAAAGTTACCTGTTCCATAAATATTTCCATGGCTTCTCCTAATCCATCACCGTCAAGGAATCATCTTTGTGCATCCTTAAAGGGCATTGTTCTATTCCAGCATTAATTATAATATATCGTAAGTTTATATATATATTGCTCCCAATAATTACATGAGGACAAGGACTTCGTTTAATTATTTCCCTATCTCCAAGCCCAGCACAGAGTTGGTTGCATACACTATATTCCATAAATTTGGGGTCATTTAATAAATTTATTAAAGTAAGTATATCTACAAACATTCCATCATGACAACTAAGAGATGTCTAGCAAGTAAGAATTTTAATGGAGGGACCACGATGGATAAATAGGCTCCTCAAGCTCCCTTCTCCCATGGATACACTGAATGTACAGGCACACATGAAGCATTCCCTCTGAGAGAAAGCCACAAACTAGCTGATGCCTCCTCCTATACACTGGGCAAGTAAGAAAATATCCACATCATAGTGGGTAGTAAAGGCTGAGACACACTCTCACCATAAACCCTACCCCTGCACAACACCATTAGTTAGGAAGGAAGCGCCACCTTCCAGGTTCTCACTGAGGAGTTAAGGATTGCCCAATACCTCTAATGCCCCAACTTTTAAGGCTCCCACCAGAGATGAAACATCTGACTAAGAACCAACAAGGCTTGTATTCATAAATCCCACAGCACAGTGGCAGATAAAAAAGTAGTTCTAAATGGAGGCATGAGCATTCACCATGGCTATCCCACCTGAGCTCAGCTCAAGGGAACAGGCAAAAAATACCCAATGTGCAGGACAGAACGCAATGTTTTCAAAGAAAACATTTTCAAAATTTTCAAAGAAAAAGCTGTCAATCAAAAATACTCTACCCAACACAGTTGGCCTTTAGACTCAAAGGAGAAATAATTTTCCAGGCAAACAAAGCTGAAAGAGTTAATCACCAATAGACTAACCTGACAAATAATGTTAAAGGGGGTTCTTCAAGCAGAAAGGAAAGGACATTAATTAGTAATATGAAAACATATGAATGTATAAAAGTCACTGTTAGATAAATAGATAGCTTAATACAGAAATTTTAAAATTGTAGTGTTGGTAAATATATGACTTACAACTCTAATAATAAAGGTTAAAGAACAAAAGTAAAAAAAAAAAACAATCACTGTAACTTCAACAATTTGTTAATGGATGCACAAAATAAAAAGATGTAAATGTTAACATCAAAAACAAAATGTGGGAGGGGAGGGGATAATTGTAGAACTTTTGTATGTATTCAAAGTTATCAGCTTAAAATACACTGTTTTGTTTTTCAATGAGATGTTTTATGTAGCTTTATAGTAATCACAAAGCAAAAATCTATATTCAAAAAAGGAATTAAAGCATACCACTGTAATAAATCAACAAATCACAAAAAAATAGCACAAAAGATAAAGGAAGTATAAAATATTCAGAAAACAAAAAATGGGAATAGTAAATCCCTATCATTAATTTCTTTAAATGTGAAAGGACTAAGTTCTCCAATAAAAGACACAGAGTGCCTAATGGATAAAGGACACACAGATTTTAAAGGGAAAGCACGAGAAAACATATTCCATGCAAATGGAAACCAAAAGAAAGCATGGGTAGATATATCAGAAAAAAATAGACTTTAAGCCAAAGACTATAACAAGAGACCAGGAAGGTCATTATATAATGCAAATGGGGTCAATTCAGCAAGAGAAATATAGCAACAGTAAATATTTATGCATCCAACATCAGAATACCGAAATATATAAAGCTAATACTAACAGATCTGAAGGAAGAAATTAATAGCAATAATAGGGAGCTTCAATAATTCAATTTCAACAATGGATAGACCATTCAGAAAATTAATAAAGAAACAATGGACTTAAATTACACTTCAGAGAAGATGGATCTAATAGACATACACACAACCTTCCAGCCAAAAGCATAAGAAAACAGAATTTCTGAAGCATGTATGGTACATTCTCCAGGGTCATGTATCAAGCCCCAAAACAAAGTCTTAGCAAATTTAAGAACACTGAAATCTCATCAAGCATCTTTTCAAACCACAATGGTTCAAAACTAGAAGTCAAATCCAAGAATCTAAGAATCTAAATACACAAAATGTAGAGATTAAAGAACATGTTTCTGAACAATTAACAGGTCAAAAAAAAAGAAATCAACAAACATCTTGAGATAAATTAAAATGGAAACATATAAAAATATATGTAATGCAGAAGTAGTTTTAAGAGGGGAAAAAAAAAAAGATCTCAAACATCCTAACTTTATCTCAAAGAACTAGAAAAAGAAAAACAATCTAACTAGAAGTCAAATCCAAGTATCTAAGAATCTAAATTCACAAAATGTAGAGATTAAAGAACATGTATTTCAACAATTAACAGGTCAAAAAAAATCAACAAATATTTTGAGATAAATTAAAATGGAAACATATAAAACATATGGAATGCAGAAGTAGTTTAAAGAGGGAAAAAAAAAAGATCTCAAACATCCTAACTTTATCTCAAAGAACTAGAAAAAGAAAAACAATCTAAGCTCTAAATAATAAAAGGAATGAAGAAAATATTGAAGTTCAGACTGGAAATATGTCAAATGAAAACATTAACAAAACTAAGTTGGTCTTCTGAAAAGATAATTAAAATAGATAAACTTCAGCTAGATTTACCAAGGAAAAGAAGAGGAGACTCAAATAAGTAATAATGAAAGATGAGACAACTATAACCACAGAAATACAAAGGTTCCTAAGAGACTCCTATAAACAATTCTTTGTCTCAAAATTGGACAACTTAGGAGAACTAGATAAATTCCTAGAAATGTACAACCAAGACTGAATGGTGACAGAAGAGAAAATCTAAACAGACCAGTAAATGAAGAGACTAAATCAGTAAACAAAAACCTCCTAACAAGGCAAGGCCATGACTAGATGACTTCATTAGTGAATTCTACCAGATATTCAAAGAACTAATACTAATCCTTCCAAAAAACAGAGAATGAAAAGGAACTTCCAAATTCATTTTATAGGCAGGATTATCCTGATACCAAAGCCAGATAAGAATACTACAAGAAATTAAAGCTACAGGCCAATATCCCAGGTGGGTATCAATGTGACAATCCTCAACAAAATATTAGCAATCCAATTTCAACAGTACATCAAAAGGATTATATACCATGATCAAGTGGAATTTATTCCAGAGATGCAAGGATGGTTCAACATTTGCAAATAAATGTGACACATCACACTACAAAAGATAACAATTACATAATCATCTGAGTAGATGCAGAAAAAACACCTGACAGAACACTTTTGAGATTAAAAAACAAAAATTCTTAACAAATTAACTATAGAAGGAATGTGTAACAACGTTTTATTTATTTTTCTTTTTTTTTTAAGATTTTATTTATTTGACAGAGAGAGAGACAGCGAGAGCAGGAACACAAGCAGGGGCAGAGAGAGAGGGAGAAGCAGGCTCCCCGCTGAACAGAGAGCCCGATGCGGGGCTCGATCCCAGGACTCTGGGATCATGACCTGAGCTGAAGGCAGCCGCTTAACCGACTGAGTCACCCAGGCGCCCGTGTAACAATGTTTTAAAGGCCATATATGACAACCCCACAGTTACCATCATGCTCAACAGTAGAAAGTTCAAATCTTTTCTGCTAAGATCAGTAACAAGACAAGGCTGCCCATTCTTAAAAACTTTTAAGCAGTGTAGTACCTGAAATCCTAGCCAGAGCAAGTAATCAAGAAGTAAAAGGCACCCAGCTCAAAAAAGGAAGAAGTAAAATTATCTGTTTGAACATGACATCATCTCTTATGTAGAATCCTAAAGATTCCACCAAAAACCAATTAGAATAAATCAATTCAGTCAAGTTGCAAGATTAAAAAAAACAAAAAAAAACTACAACTATCAGTTGTATTTCTATACACTAACAATAAACTATCAAAAAAATTGTGAAAAATCCCATTTATAATGGCTTTGAAATTAAAAATCCCAAACTTTCGAATAAATTTTTTTATTATGTTATGTTAATTACCATACATCATTAGTTTTTGATGTAGTGTTCCATGATTCATTGTTTGCGTATAACACCCAGTGCTCCATTCAATACATGCCCTTTTTTTTAATACCCATCATCAGGCTAACCCATCCCCCTACCCTCCCCTCTAGAACCCTCAGTTTGTTTCTCAGAGTCCATAGTCTCTCATGGTTTGTCTCCCCCTCCGATTTCTCCCCCTTCATTTTTCCCTTCCTGCTATTCTTCTTTTTTTTTTAGCGTATAATGTATTATTTGTTTCAGAGGTACAGGTCTGTGATTCAACAGTCTTACACAATTCACAGAGGTATGTAATTTGGTGATCAACAGATTTATTTTTTTTGTTTAGTTTTTTTTTATTATGTTATATTAATCACCATACATTACTTCATTAGTTTTTGATGTAGTGTTCCATGATCATTGTTTGCGTATAACACCCAGTGCTCCATGCAGCACGTGCCCTCTTTAAAACCCATCACCAGGCTAACCCATCCCCCACCCCCCTCCCCTCTAGAACCTTCAGTTTGTTTCTCAGAGTCCATAGTCTCTCATGGTTCATCTCCCCCTCCGATATCCCCCCTTCATTTTTCCCTTCCTGCTATCTTCTTCTTCTTTTTTTTTTTTTTTTTAACATATAATGTATTATTTGTTTCAGAGGTACAGGACTTTAGAATAAATTTAACCA
The DNA here is from genome assembly GCF_004348235.1 of Phoca vitulina. Lineage (NCBI taxonomy): Eukaryota > Metazoa > Chordata > Mammalia > Carnivora > Phocidae > Phoca > Phoca vitulina. The sequence goes on from NW_022589709.1 coordinate 27,450,436, forward strand.
AGAAGATGAAAGATCTGTTCACTACAACTCTAAAACACTGATGAAAGAAATTGAAGATTACACATATGAATGGAAATATAACCTGTGTTCTGCAATTAAAAAATATTGTCAAAATGTCCATTCTACCCAAAGCAATCCACATTCTCAATACAATCTCTAGTACAAGTCCAATGTCATCTTTCACAGAAATAGAAAAAGCATCCTAAAATGTATATGGAACACCACAAACCCCTGAATACCCAAAGCAATCTTGGCAAAGAAGAACACAGCTGGAGGCATCACACTTCCTAATTTCAAACTATACTACAAAGCAAGAGTCATTAAAACAAAATGGTATTGATACAAAACACATAGATCAATGGAACAGAATATAGAGTCCCAAAATATACCTATCCATATATCATCAATTATTTTTTGACAAAGGAGTCAAGAATATACAGTGGGGAAAAGACAGCCTCTTCAGCCTATGGTGCTGGCAAAACTGGATATCCACATGCAAAGAATGAAACCAGAGTTTCATCCTGTAGTGTATATGAAAACCAACTCAATATAGATTAACTAAGGCCTGAATATAAGACTTGAAACCATAAAATCCCTCCAAGAAAATAGAGGGTAAGCTCTGTGACAATGGCTTTGGTGATGAATTTTTCGATGTGACACAAAGCAAAGTCAACAAAAACAAAAATAAATAGGTAAAACTACATCAAACTCAAATGCTTCCATACAGGAAGCAGCAGCAAAATTAAAGGCAACCTATGGAATAGGAGAACATACGTGCAAACCTACAAGGGATTAAATACAATAATAAGGGATTAATATCCAAAATATACAAAGAACTCTCTCAGTATTAAAAAACCAAAATAACTCAAATTAAAAAATGGGCAAAGGACCTAAATAGACACATTTCCAAAGAAGGCATACAGATGGCTAACAAGTATCTGAAAAGGTGCTTAACAAGATTAATCATCAGAGAAAAGCATATCAAAGGCACAAGGAGTTATCACCTCACACCTGTTAGGATCTTTATTATCAAACTGACAGGGGATAGCAAATGCTGGTGATGATGTGGAGAAAAGGGAACCACTGTACACTACTGGTGGGAATGTGAACTTTTACAGCCGCTATGAAAAACAGTATGGAGTTTCCTAAAGAAATTAAAAATAGAATTAACATATGATCCAGCAAGCCTATTCCGGGTATATATTCAAAGGAAATAAACTCAGTGTATCTCTAAGAGATATCTGTATTCCCATGTTCATTGCTGCCTTGTTCACAATAGCCAAGGTATGGAAACAATTTAAGTGTCTGCCAAGAGATTAATGGATAATGAAAATGTGATACACACACACACACACACACACACACATATACATACATATACACATATATACAGTGGAATATTATTAGCCTTAAAAATTAAGGAAAAACTGTCATTTGAAACAACATGGATGAAACTGAGGGGTATTATGCTAGCTCAAATAAGCCAGGCAGATAATGACAAATACCACATGGAATCACTTATAAATGTGACCCTTGAATAACATGGGTTTTAACTGCACAGATTCACTTAAATGCAGGTATTTTGTAGTACAGTACAGAAATGCATTTTGTCTTCTTTATGATTTTCTCTACTCTAAGAATAACATATACTGTATATAACATATAAAATATGTGTTAATCATCTGTTCATTTTATTGGTCAGGCTTCTGGTCAACAGTAGGCTATCTGTCATTAAGTTTTGGGAGAGTCAAAAGTTATACATGACTGTGCAGGGGGTTGGTTGGTGCCCCTAATCCCTGAATTGTTCAAGAGTCAATTGTACATAGAATCTAAAAAAAAATTTAAACTTTAGAAACAGTGTAGAATGATTGTGGCCAAGAGCTTCATGATGGTGGAAATAGGGAGAGACTGGTGAAAGGATATAAAATTTCAGTTCTAAGATCAATAAATTCTGAGGATCTAATGTCTATTATGGTGACTACAGTTGATACTACTACATTCTATAACTGAAATTTGCTAAGGGAGTAGAATTTAAGTATCCTCATCATAAAGAAAGGTAAAAAGAATTTTAAAAGAGTAATATAAAGAGAAATTTTTCAAACCTAGGTCACTGTGGGAAGTTGCAGTTCCTCATCAAGGAATAAAGGAGTAGGCATCTTCTTGTGACTTGTTACAAACTGAAATAAGAAGACAGAGTACCAAATCTGGTTCATTTCACAGACTGAGGCCTCTGTCCTTCTTCATTAACTGCCTCTTTTTCTCCTGTGAAACTCAAGTACTTTTTTCTAAATCAGAAAAGAACAGAGTGAAAATGAGAAAGTAAACTTTGCTCTGGATATGGGCTTCCATGACATTAACCCTCTAGTTTTCATAAAATGTGCTCATTCAGTATTACCGGCCTAACAGCCACCTCCCCCCATCAGTCAATAAAGGATTTCACAAGCCAATGAAAATGATTTCACTTCTCAACAAATCACAACTTCAGCATTTTCAAGAATTATTATAGAATGTCCATAGGAAATTAAAAAAAAAATGGTTAACATTGTACAGGTTAGATAGATCACAGACACAGGTTATCACTTCAAAAGTAAAATATTTCTTAAAATGAAATTGTTTTAGAAGACATGGAAACTTTCTTTTTTTTTTTTTTTAAGATTTTATTTATTTTAGAACGCACATAAGAGGGGGAGGGGGGGAGAGTAGAGCTCGAGGGACAAGCAGACAAGCAGCCTTAGCACTGAGCACAGAGCCTGATGGGCCCCAACCCAGGACCCTTGATCATGATCAGAGCTGAAATCAAGAGTCCAAGGCTTAACCAGCTAAGCCACCCAGGCACCCCAAGATGTGGAAACTTTTAAAATATATATTTTTAAAGATTTTATTTATTTATTTGTCAGAGAGATAGAACACAAGCAGGGGGAGAAGCAGGCAGGGGGAGAAGCAGGCTACCCACTGAGCAGGGAGCCTGATGCAGGATTTGATCCCAGGAGCCCGGGATCATGACCCCAGCCGAAGGCAAACACTTAACCAACTAAGCCACCCAGGTGCCCAAACTTTTAAAAATATTTTTAAACAGAGTAGTCTACTGAAACAAATTTTTCAATTCTCACATTTTAAATTTTATTCAAAATTTAATCACTGTAATTGAAAAATACAATGTTTCATTAAAACAGATGATTATGTAGGTTAGTGAATGAAATAGTGAACATATCTTATCAAGAACTGGACACTGTGATATACTTCCTAGAACAAAAATCTATCTCTTATAAAATAGAAAAGAAACTTAATTGGTAAAAGAAGATTCTGCTGCATTTTACAGGAAAAAAACCTCCGCTTTTAAATCAAATCTCTCATCAGTTGAAAGAGAGCTAGTCTATGCCAACTAAATATGTAAGCTGTCATTTAAGTCCTAAATTCCTAATGGAAGCAGTCAAGGACAGATTCAATTTTAGCTGATTTCCAAACAATATTATCAGACCCAAAATTCTGCCCTAGAAATCTGGGGTTAGATTATCTTTCTTTTACCATGTATTCTTCTAAATGTGATAGGAAATTCAGAAAACAAAGTGTTTTAAGCCATTAAAAACAATGTCACATGTTCCAATATTACCTTTCTATGCTATAATGATGTACTATCAATAACCAGGCAATTGGGGACAGGTTTTTAATATTTAATCAAATAATTATAATAGCCTACATGCTAATATAAAATATTTTAAGGATAACTGCATCTGGCACACAACTATCTTCTTCAGATTCCTTATTAACATAATTTATATTCCAAACAATCAAACAATCATCAGAAAATCTTGTTGAAATTAAAGGATAGCTTTTTTTTTCTTGGCTGCATATCATTTATCTATTTATTAAATCACTCTGTTGAGGTACAATTATTTTATAAGATCTAGGATTCAAATCCATATTTCTTTAATCTAAAACAAAAGTTTTATCTATTGTGAGTGCTAAAGATCGTTTTTTATGTAAAATAAAATTTGAGACAAATAATTTTTTTTTTCAAGATTTTATTTATTTATTTGAAAGAGAGAGTGAGAGAGAGAGAGAGAGCACAAGACAGGGGAGCGGGAGAGGGAGAAGCAGACTCCCTGCTGAGCAGGGAGCCCGATGCGGGACTCGATCCCGGGACTCCAGGATCATGACCTGAGCTGAAGGCAGTCGCTTAACCAACTGAGCCACCCAGGCGCCCTGAAACAAATAATTTAATTGGTAAATATATTAATTCCTTTCTCCAAGTATCTCTCAAAATGTTTTAGCTGTTTCTTACATGCGGACACTTCTAGAAAGTTCAATTTTAATTTTAGATTCAAAATGAGAAACTTCTTATAGCTACAATTGAATTATGGAAATAAAACACACTCCAAATTTAATTACTATAAGGGGTAAAGCTAGATAAACTGCCAAATTTTATTTTGGATTCTACAAATTATGGGAAATCAAAGCAAGAATGATCTCTGTATATATGAATATATCAGAAACTTCTAACAATGTGAATTCTAAAATAGTAAAGAAATTGTGGTCATACTTGGTGTATAAAGAAAATAAAAAACTGCTGACAAAACCTGGGGCAATTTTCAACATTTTTTTTAGCTTCCAGATATAGATCAAAGACAGCCAGTTCCTAGGTCCTAAATTCTTTAACAATTAGATACAGTACTTGTCAAGAGATTTTCATGGGCTTTGTTTTTTTGTTTTGTTTTGTTTTGTTTGTTTTTGTTTTTTGTAACCAGGGGGTTATATAGAAAAAGAAGGGAGGCAAAGATTATATATACAGTTCACTTACAAGTTATGTAAACCCATCTTCAATCTCAAAGAATAGTAAGATCTGGAGCATCATTGTTTCTTGAGATTGAGGCCAAGATCACAAAGAATACTGTCAGGTTTAGCAAGAAAGTTTCAGGAATTCAATTCTGAATACTACAGAAATCTAATGCAAGATAACACAATACAAAGCAAATGGCATTTCTTAAAACAAAGAGGGAAGACCAAATGTGAATATCATTTACTGGTATTAAGTGCTCTTAGTAAGTTTTCTCAAAGCTTTAAGTTTATAGGCTAATTTTATCTTTCAGACCTTAAATTAGTTATCTCTTCTAAAACAAATATTTTCAGAATATATACATTACCCTATCATTTATTATTAAATACCTATACATACATCCTGAATGGTTCATGCTTTTTAAAGTATTGTTTTTATTTGATAATTTACATAGTCATGATTCAAATATGAATAATATAAAGAAAAAAATAAACTTCTCCCTCTTCTTGCCATCCCCCCAACATACTCCATATTAGAAACAACCATGTTTGAAATATTCATCTGTCCAAAACAGGGGAAGCTGGATATTTTCCATCACCTTTTATTTTTTGGCAAAATGGGATGTTTATGAAGCTGCTCAATCAAAACTCAATGGTGTAGATACTGTGAAAAGATATTTTGAGTTTAACATTTTCCTGTAGGGTCATCTTGCAATACTCTCAACCCTAAGTCTGTATCTTTCCTTTCTCCTTTTTTTTTTTTTTTTTTTTTAACTTTTTATTTAAATTCTAGCTAGTTAATATACAGTATATTAATTTCAGGTGTACAATATAGTGATGCAACATTTGCATACAACACCTAGTCCTCATCACAGCACGTGCCCTCCTTAATCCCTATCACCTATTCACCCCATCTCCCCCACCCACCTCCCCTCTGTAGCCATCAGTTTGTTCTCTATAGCTAAATGTTGGTTTCTTGGTTTGCCTGTTTTATCTTTACTCGTTTATTTTGTTTCTTAAAGTCCACATGATTGAAATCAAACAGTATTTGTCTTTCTCTGACTGACTTGTTTTGTTTAGCATAATATTCTCTAGTTCCATCCACATTATTGCAAATGGTAAGATTTCATTCTTTTTTATGGCTGACTAATATTCCAGCATATATGTATGCGTGTGTGTACACAAACATATTCCAATTTCTTCATTCATTCATCTCCTTTCTTCTTTTTAAAGGCATTATCACGGGCGCCTGGGTGGCTCAGTTGGTTAAGCGACTGCCTTCGGCTCAGGTCATGATCCTGGAGTCCCGGGATCGAGTCCCGCATCGGGCTCTCTGCTCGGCAGGGAGTCTGCTTCTCCCTCTGACCCTCCTCCCTCTCATGCTCTCTGTCTCTCATTCTCTCTCTCTCAAATAAATAAATAAAATCTTTAAAAAAAAATAAAAAATAAATAAAAAAATAAAGGCATTATCACATAATGTTTTGGAAAAGATTTTATAAATGAATATTCTATTTTCATTTTTGTGTTTCTATTTCATATTAAATTGTAGAATTTAACACAAAGTGATTCACTCGTTAAATAATTTAAAAATTGATATAATTTAAAATACCACAGGATGTCATATAAACTTGCATATGATCCAGAGCTTGACATATACTAGGTTTCCAAAAATCATGAGGACTCAGTGCCAATACTATTCTGCTTATTTTTGTGTGTGTTGCTGTTTGGTTTATTTGTTTTGATGTATGGCATTTTAGTGCATCAGGAAATATAGCACCTAGGACTGCTATAATTTTTTTACATAGTTTTTTAAGTGAAATGAGATACAAAGGTTTAATGTGTTCCTGCCTACTCTAAAAAAAACTTTTCTTGTCCCTGAAGTGTCTTCACAGCGTCCTTACAGGCTACCTGTAATTGCATTAAAGTCCTGGGACAAAGATAAATGAGGTTCCTGCTCAAGGTACTACAAGACCAATTAGCAGCATATAAAATATAAATATGATCATAAATACATTAAAATAGAGCCTTTAGGAGAACTAGGTCAATGGCAAATGTTGAAAACGAATGAGATTTACAAGGTTAAATACCCCAGAGGGCCATAAAATAATAATTTAGAAGAAAGTACAATATATTATGTTTTAAAAATGACATTTAACAATTATCTCATCTACAAAAAGATGCTCTAAAAATCCTCAAGTTTCTAAATTAGGCTTACCATCTTTCATTTTCTCACACATATCTAGTAAAGTCCAACACAACTCCTAACATTATTCACTCTCAGAAATTTGACTTGTTGGCAAAATGTATAATAAACTACATTCCTTTCCTCTCAAATATTATTTTTTTTACATACCCATTTATTTTTTTCCTCAGGGAAAAGTGTGTGTACTTTCTACTGAGTTATATTTCTTTCTTTTTTAAGTGAGCTCTATGTGGGGCTTAAACTCAGGAACCTGAATCAAGAGTTGTATGCTCTACTGACTGAGCCAGCCAAGTTCCTTGAGTTACACTTTTTTTTTTTTTTAATATTTTATTTATTTATTCATGAGAGTCAGAGAGAGAGAGAGAGAGAGAGAGAGGCAGAGGCAGAGGGAGAAGCAGGTTTCTCGCCTAGCAGGAAGCCTGATGCGGAACTCGATCCCAGGACCCTGGGATCATGACCTGAACCGAAGGCAGATGCTTAACCATCTGAGCCACCCAGGCGCCCTCCCTGAGTTACACTTTTTATGCGTTATCTTACTAGAATGTTTTTTCCATTAGCTCCCCTTTTCATGCTTGTTTTAAATGTGTGTTTCTTCTCATTATTAAGTCAAAAGTTTAGTTCATATTTCGTCTTCACAATTCCTCATGTTACCACAACTTAGCTATTACAGAACTTAAACATTTCCATGCAGAAGTGATGGCTTATGATAAAAATCAAGAGTGAGAATTAAAAGTACTCACTCTCTTTGAAAAATATCCATTGTCAGCTGTGCAATAATCAGAGTGCTTCTTTCTGCATTTAAGATTCAACCAATCCCTTTCAGCAACATCCCGGCATTATAAGTGTATCAATCGGTAAACTCAAAGTCTACTAGAACCTAATATAAAAAGAGATCTATGCTTTGCTCAGTAAAACTGCTGCCACACAGTTTTGGCTCTTACTTGTTTAAGCAAGCAATACCTTTAGACTTCCTTTCCAGAATAAGGCACTTTTTCACTTCTTGAATAAATTCCTAGAAGTGCAACGGCTGGGGCACATGGTGAGTAAATGGTTAAATTCTTAAGAATGTTAACTGGATACAACCATTCTCTACCATCACTACCACTATTCCATACATGTCTTGACTGGAATGTTTCCATAACCTCCCAAAGGCTCTGTTTCTATCCTGTCCTTTTGGCCACCAAAACCACAGCAGTGATTTTAATACATCAACCATGTTGTGGCGTTGTTCTATTAAGAATATTTCAGGGCGCCTGGGTGGCTCAGTCAGTTAAGCGACTGCCTTCGGCTCAGGTCATGATCCTGGAGTCCCGGGATCGAGTCCCGCATCGGGGTCCCTGCTCAGCGGGGAGTCTGCTTCTCCCTCTGATCCTCCTCCCTCTCACGCTCTCTGTCTCTCATTCTCTCTCTCTCAAATAAATAAATAAAATCTTAAAAAAAAAAAAGAATATTTCAGTAAGTTTCCACCTCCCTTACAATAAAACCTAACCTTTCCATCATAGGTCCTTGGTTATCTCTAAAAATTTACATGCAATCTTCTATAGCCACATTAGCTGCTTGGTCTCCCTCAAACCTGTCAAGTATGCCACAAATTAAGGACCTTTAACTTGCTATTCCCTCTGCCTAAATGTACTTCAAGTGCTCTTTTTTTTCTTTCCTCAGGTATTCTTAATAGCTTATTTTTTTCACTTCATCAAATTGCTTTTAAAGTGTTACTTTTTAGTTTAGTCCAACAACCCAATTTAAAGAATATACATTTCAGTCATTAGCTATGTTTTTTTATCTATAGCATTTATTGGTTTTTAGCATATTATAGAAGCATTTGTTTATTTATCACCTGCCATTGGCATTAGGATATAAATTCCAGGGGGTGAGGGATTTTTTTCTTTATTCTTCCCTTTATTTCTTTATTCTTTACAGTTTCTCTAATACTTAGAATAATACTAGGTCAATAGTAGGAATTAAGACATTTGTTATGGTAACAAATAACAAATGAAACATCCTATATTTTGGTCCACTTGCTTTTGAATCACCACAGACTTCAATGAAGGAAGGAAGAAACGTAAAATATAAGAAATGTAGTTATACAACCTAGTCTAGTAAGCTTAAAATATTTTTCTATCATTTTCTGCATTATGTTCTCATTTTCCAGCTTATATTCAATGAATAACAATTATAAATATAGGTTTGCAACTGACTCAAATCTTGTCTTTGTTTCCTTCAGATGAAATTACCCAATAATCCATAATCATAATGAACTCAATATATTCCATTTTCCATACTCACCTCTGACTGAGTGAGCATTATTTCTGAAAATCATGCATTCAGATTAGGGTCCAAAACATTTAAGACCATTGGACTTAAAAGGACACTCAAAACTTCCCTGCAAATCTATCATATGTGTCTTTTATTTCTTAATTTTTTTTTTCCTTTGGCAACCGCTATTGTCATATAATTTAGAGTATCATCTACTTATTTGTTGGCAAAATAGAAGCCATCAGACTGGAGAACTCTTACCTTCCCTTCACTATTTATTAAAATCTATCTGTTCAATAAGCTTATTTTTCTTTTATCAGCCCTATTTCAGAAGAAGAAATGTCCCTAAAACTCTCAAAGTCAAAATCTCTAATCGTCTACTGAATCCTATCCTCCTTGCCTTAATCTTTAGATGTCCTTTCTTTCTCCATTTCTAATAGATTATTCCTATAAATACAAAAACATATTATACTATTCATATCCTAAAATAAAACTAAAACACCCAACCACTCCTATTTGTTTATAACACCATGAAACTCCTATCTCTGCTCTTCATAACCACATTCTTGAAACAATATTCTGTATATACTGTCTCCTCTTAATAATTCCCTGATTATTCTTAGACATCATCCAGTCTGAGTTATATTGATTTGGCCAAGGTGACCAATGATTTCATGTTGTGTAATCCAGCCACTTTTGTAACTTCAACTCATTCTACATCTTGGTTGATTCTGATGACTCTTTATTAAATATTTTCCTCCATTTGCATCTGTGGTACAACCAAATCTTAATATGCTCCCTGATATATGATCATCTCATCCCAATCTCCAAGGTCATCTCATACTTCACATGACCAAATCCAAGTATATATTCCCTCAGAAAGCACACACACAAGCACACCCTCAAACAGATATATGAACTCACACGGATATGCACATCTCACATACACATTCCCATACACACATATACATCCTCATATAAACAGACACTCACATAGAAACATGCATATTGCTGCACATCCGTAGACATACATAGACACTACCAAAAGACAATCCTATAAATTATGTGTAACCCCGCACACAGTTACTTATGCACAGGCATTCCCTCACCTAAACCGACACACATGCATTTTCCATACACACTCACATATATACACGCATCACACTTGTACAGATACACAGATGCACACACATCTCCCATACATACTCATTAACATATATACAAATGCAAGTTTTACACACAGACACTCATGTATTATCAAGAATACACACCACACATACTTCTTTCAGACTTGGAGTATGTATGCTGAAAAAATGAAATCATGAAGACACTGACTGAAAACTCACTTTCAGGTTCTGGCTCATTTTCTGAAAGGTCTAAGGCTACCCTTTCCTCACAACTGCATCCTAATTTCATTACCTAAAACTGTGAATCTAGAATTTGCCTATATATTTCCAATTTGTCACCCACCTCGATAGACCTTTTTTTATCTACATCCTAACATTTTTCAAGTTTTCTATTTTTCCCTATCTATCCTGTATGATTTGAACTGTGTAACTATTTCAGAACAAAATTCAGATTAAACAACTCTAACATTTACATTCATTCAATGACTGTCCACCAACTTCTATTTTCATTATTAAAATTAGCCTATATTGAATATATAATGCTAGCGAGGAAATGATAAAATAGGTATCATTTATTTGATGTAACATTTTAAATCATTTAAAATGTATTTGATAAAACATACACAATATATGTCAAGATAAAAAGTAGCAATATACCATTTCACTTATAATTCCAATTCAGAGACACTATAACAAAATTTTATCAAATGCTATGAAAGAATCATGCACAAAAATACATACTGTGGTACTACTATAATAGGGCTATTCAAAACAACATAAAAATAACACTAGGGAAATAAACTATGAAGTACCCATTCAACAGAATGTAATATACTCAAAGTATTTCAGAATAGTTTTTATTGATATAATCAATGTTCACAATAGGCTGATTAATATATAAAATTTTGAACTATAAAGTATAAAACGGGTTTAAATTTGTATCTGCAATATAATCATAGCTCAGTTAAAACTAAAACAAAGAAAAATACACAAAAGCATTAACAGTGGTAATAGTTCAGTGATTCAATTATTTTAGCTTTCCTTCTCTCTTATCATCTGCATTTATCATTATGAGAATATATAAAGGAAAAACCATTTAACAAAAGAATTATTATTTTCCTCTTTTCTCTACCTGATGGCAAATGGAATAAAAGTAGCTCTGGCACTCTCTGGGTCATTAAACTTTTTGTAGTCTTTTTGTAAACTTCAGGTTGTTAATTTTTTTTCTCATCAGGAAAATCAATTTTAGATACATTATTTATTTATTTCAAAGTGCCTTTTAAATATTTAAAGTATCTTTTATTTATTTGAAAGTACTTTAATCAACATCCTGACTAGAATCAAAGTTCAAAATAGATGCTATTTGAATGACGGCATAATTAGGATGGATATCTATTTCATACATTAACTTCAAGGTGTTACTGGAAATAATAAATGGAAATAATAAGTATATATGACAGCCAAATCCTAAATGCACAATAAAATTAAGAATTCTGTTATTGTTAAGAATTCTGTTATTCTTCCATTGTTTCATCACATAATACGTTGTAAGAAAATAACATTGTCACAGGTTGGGTTCCTTAGACACAGAATCTGAGGTTCTGAGATTTGGGCACAGATCTAGAGTAAAGTTTTCTCAAAAATACTACAAGTCAGATGTAGTAAAAGCGGGACTGGGCAGAGAAACACTTTGCATTATAGCAGCCTAGGCTACTCTCAAGGTGGTTATGTAGCTGGCATGACTCTTCAGAGTTGTCCCCAACTGAGGGAAGGGCACTGACTCTCCCTAGCCCCCTCCTGACCTTCTAAAAATGGGGACGTGTAACCTTGGTATAAGTAGTTCTTTTCAAGCATGGCAATTGCCAGAGAAGTACACAGATATTAGCCACCAACATTCCTAACAAGTATGAAAAAAAAAGTGCTTCTATCTTGAAAGGGGTGGTAAAGGATGATAAATGGAAATGAGTACAACATGAATTCAAGTTTGTTCATTTTACTAGTCTCCTAAAATTGTTATGCCAAATATTGAGACTATTTCCTCAGATTTCCTAAGGGTATATTCCTACTTTACAGAGATCACTACTGTGATAAAGAAAAATTAAAAATATTATTATCCCCTCTTGTAGGATGGAGCTCATTGAACATATTTTTAAGATTTAAGACAGAGAGGGAGAGAGAATCCTCAAGCAGACTCCCCATTGAGCAGGGAGCCCAATGTGGGGCTCGATCCCAGGACCCTGAGATCATGACCTGAGCCTCAACCAAGAGTCAGATATTTAACTGACTGAGCAACCTAGATGTCCCATCCTCACTGAGTATTTTAAAACAATAGTTTAACTGTAGACCATACAGAAGCAACTTACAGAGTATTTGAAAAATAAAAATTCCTTTGTCATACCCCCAGATATTCTCAGTTAGGTTTTTACAGGTAGTAAGATAACACAAAATTTTAAGCAGCACTGCTCTTTTTGTCTGTAGTTTTCTTATACTCAAAAACAGTTAATTGCTGGAAAAGTAAACATGGTGTTGTAGAAATTGGATGGAGGCAAAGTTAGAAAGTTCTAGAACTGCAGTAGCAATAAACATATCCAGTGACCATGCTTTGATTTCTAAATCTATTCTCCAATAAATGAACCCTGAATTCCTTGGAGAAATGGCTGTTTCTATGCAAGGAGAGTGAAAATTGAAGATGGGAGTGGAGCATCTTATACTGTCAAAAAGTAAGGAAATGCTCAATGATGATGAAGAGGATAATGTCATGTTCAAAGAAATGGAGGTCAATCTGAAAGATTTCCCAATGTCCAAAACTGGAACAATTTAAGCAACAAAATGAGTAATATCAATTTCTAATTTGGGCCCCAACATTTGAAGAGCTTAGAAGCTCTCATTCTCATTCTTATGAGGGGCAAAAGCCAAGCACATTGAACATGTATTATTTTTCCTGAAAATATCAGAGAACTGTGGCTGCAGGACAGTCACCCCCAAATCTGGAGAGACAGCTTAATACAAAGAGTCAAAGCTTACATCAACCTACAGATCTGAGAAAGTACAGAAGAACTAGTATTAACACTTACATGGTAACTTTTTTAAGTTACTGGAGGCTAAGTGTTAATGAGACTGAGAGTAAAAATCTCTGGATGCCAAAATCAGGGAGAGGGGACCACATTTTCAATGGTTTTAACTCTAGGAACCAGCAGATTCTCAAGGTAAAGTGCCAAGAAAGATCCTCTGATGAGTCTAGCAGAGGGCAAAGAAACATAATCCTTGTGAATAATTCCTAGAGTGTTCTCCATACCAAAGTTCTACTCTCAGAGAGAATCTTCTAGAACCTTACCCCAACTGGAGAAGGGCATTCCTTCCACAGCAGCATGCTTTATCTTCCTACCTCATCTCAAGGGGAGAAAAAGTAAACTCCACCACTGGAACAGCACTTGTGATGGTCAGCCCTGATAGAGGTCCCCATTACAAGATTTAAGATTTTAATACAAAATTATAGAATGCTTCCTCTGCCTAACATCTGAAGAACACATCAAAAGGGCTTCAGCATAACAGTGGATTACGCTGAATGGGCAGTAAATTGCTCTGAGGAGGAAGACATCTATCCAGGAAAGAATCAGAAACAAGGAAGCCTCAAAGAGGGGTATAGACAGCACCAACAGTAAGAGTAGACTTCTCTAATTCTCCTTCTACTTCCATCCATTTTTGAACCTCATCATGCATTGCTCCTTTTTATTACTGATAATTTTCCTTGTTCTGAAGCTTTTCTGTTGAAGTACTACCAACACGACCCAACTATATGCTACAGGGAACACCCTTTAAACAAAGAATTAGGTGAAAGTAAGTAAGAGGAAAATATGTAACATGCTAACACTAATCAAAGGCAAGCTGGAGTAGCCATATGAACTCTACCCAAAGAAAACATCAAAACAAGGGAAATCATTAGGAATAAAGAGAGTCATTAAATAATGAGAGTCAAAAACAATGAGAGTCAAAACACTAATTGTGGAAGACGTCATACTCCTCTTTCCATTATAAATAAGGCAAGCAGAAAATCTGGAAGGATCCTGCTGACACCAACAGTATTATCAATCAACTTAACATAAATAGCATTCACATAATACTCCATCAACATCTGAATACACATTCTTCTCAAGCTCTCATTAAATATTCACCAACATAGACAACACTCTGGGCTATAAAACATTCTCAGAAACTTAAAAGAATAAAAATCATATAAAAAATGTTCTCAGACATGAGAATTAAACTAGTACTATGATCAAAATGTTTGTTTCCCTCCAAAATATTTATGATGAAATTTTAATCCTCACTGTGATGGTATTAGGAGGTAGGGCATTTGGGAGGTGCTTAGGTCATGAAGGTGGAGCACTCATGAATGGGATTAGGTCTCCTATAAAAGAGACGCCATAGCAACCAGCCCCTAGTATCTCCCACCATGTGAGGACACAACAGAAGCACTGTCTGTAAACCAGGAAGTGGATCTTCACCAGCTACCACAGCAAAACTGCTGGCACCATGATCTTGGACATCCCAAGCTCCAGAATTACGAGAAATTAATTTATGTTGTTTACAAATTACTCAGCCTCTGGTATTTTGTTATAGCAACCCAAATGGACAAAGACAACTAGAAATCAGTAACAGAAGAAGCTGGGAAATTCCCAAAATGTGAATATTCAACAACATACTTCTAGACTACACATAGGTAAAATCTCAAAGATAAATTACAAATATTTAAAACTAAATGAAAATGAAAACAATATATCTAAATTTGTAGGATGCAACAAATACAGTGCTGAGGAAAACATACAACACTCAATGTATATTTTAAAAAGAAGGAATATCTTACATCAATAACTTAAATTTCTGCCATAGAAAGTAAAGAAAGAAGAGCAATATAAACCTAAAGCAAGCAGAAAACAAATTAAAAATTAAAGAAGTCACCAAAATTGAAAAAAGAAGAATAACAGAAAAATCAATAAAATCAAAAGCTAGTCATTTGAAAAGAACAATAAAATTAATGATTTCTAGCCATGCTAGGGGAAAAAAGAGAACAGAAATTATTAATATATGAAATGAAATCATCACTATTTATGTCATGGACATTAGAGAAATAAAGAAAAATTATAAACCAGTCTAGGATCCAAAATTTGAAGACTTAGATGAAATGGACAAATTTCTTGAAGATGAAAAACACCAAAATGCACACAATGACAAATGGATAATTTGAATGGACCGATGTCTATTAACCTCAATCAGTTGAATCAATAATTAATTCCCTTCCCAAAAAGAAAACAGCAGGCCCAGATGATTTCAGGATGAATTCTACCAAAAATTTACAGGAACAACAATTCAAGAACAGTATTTTAGTTAACTTTTCATATATCTTTCTTAGAATTAAATGATTTGACCAAACTGTGTATCATCTGAAATTTACTTAATTGTTTTCAGGAGAATGTATTTTAAAGAAACAGTTTATCTCAAAAAATACCTTTAGCAACTTGGAATAACTTATATTTTCCTTTTGTAACAATTTAACAGCACTGGCCAAAATGGAAACAGAGAGAAGCAATGTTTTACTCGCTTCTCCAAATTCAGGGGGGAATATGGTGTGTGGTTTTAATCAAATCTCTTTCTACATTTGGTTTAAGTGTAAAAATAACATCATGAACATTCAGATATTTTCTGTTTGTTAAGTCATGATATAAGTTATTGAGTTACTCTAAGTTTTACTGGTATGATAACAGTTAATAAATTTTTCCTAAGAAATAATTATAATCAGATTTTGACTATTGTATTTTAATCCTGTATTTTAATTTCCTTGAAAATTTTTATCATCATGATAAAATTAATCATCAGATTAATGCCCACCATTCAGTGAAAAATTGGAGTTGTCAGTAGGGTCAAGTTTGGTGACCATACCATATAGCAACTTTGCTCCATTATTAACTCCACTAGAGTGAAATGTCAGAACTCTAAGAAAAACAACAACAACAAAACAAAACTTCAATAATGTAACATACAATAATGCTTCAAACCATGGACCAACATTAATAATCACATTTTACTGGAATTTAAGTGCAAAATAATTTCCTTTTGAGCAAAATCACATGAAGGATGAAGAATTGTTGGTGATTCTAAATGATGAGTGTCAAGTTCTGCAAATAGCAAGACAATTGCTACCAGGAAGATAGGCATAGTGTATTAGTGTGTGTGTGTGCGTATAAAGAATTTTTGCACCATTCTACCAAATATTTCCTTCCTGAATCAGATTCTGTATCAGTTCAAATATAATTACTTTGTCCAAATATAGAGATTTATCAAGATTGTCTTAAAGTCTTGGAAACATTCTAGTGATGGTAATGTACAATACAACAAAAATAAACCTCTTTCAATGAAAATCTTCTAAAGGGAATTTTCCTTGGATCATTTATACATCCCAGTTGATTTATATATCATACATTTGTTAATTCCAGTCACAAACTTCCACTATCCTTTACTTATTTTTTTAATTTAAATTTTAGGTAGTTAACATATAATGCAATATTGGTTTCTGGAGTAGAATTCAGTGATTCATCACTTATACAACACCCAGTGCTCATCATAACAAGTGCCCTCCTTAATGCCCATCACCTATTTAGCCCATCCCCCACCCACCATCCCTCCATCAACCTTCAGTTTGTTCTCTATAGTTAAAAGACTCTTTACAGCTTGTTTCCCCTCTTTTTCTTTTCTCCCTTCCCATATGTTCATCTGTTTTCTTAAATTCCACATGTGAATGGGATCAAATGATATTTGTCTTTCTCTGACTTATTTCACTTAGCATAATACACTTTAGTTCCATCCATGTCATTGCAAATGGCAATATTTCATTCTTTTTGAAGGCCGAGTAATATTCCATTGTGTATTTATTCTATTAAAGGAAATTTAGCAAGATGTTTTCACTTATGACAATATGAATATTTTATCTATATTGAAAGCTTGTCAAAATGCTTGCATTTGAAAATGACAGTTACAGGAAAGAAACATTTGTCTTAGAAAGCATTATTTGTGTTTAAATGTAACAAGAACATTGGTACAATTCATGTTCCTTTGGTTGACCTCATCGATAGAGAATGAAACACAAGTCTATAAATTTACTTTGTTTATAGAGTAACTTAAATATTAGATTAATTCAGTTGATTCTATCTAGTTTTTGAAGCAAAAATATTAGGTATAAGAAAAAATGTCATAATCTGAACACTTAATTGCACATTTGTTTCTGTGTTTATTATTATTTATATTGAAGGAATAATGAAAATTTTTTGGAAAAGCATTATCAATATAATAAATTTTTAATATTAATTCAGTGAAGAAATAAAGTAGCACTTACACTTTGGGATCAAATTTGGTAAATAGAAGGTTAAAGATAGTGAGGTCACAATAAATTGATTTAAATATTATCAAAAACATTCAAATTTATAATTGCATATTTTAAAATCCTATGTAAGAATTTGTATTTTGGCACATTTATAAACAATCTTAGCCATATGTAAATTTTAGTTTTCCTGAAATGGTTGAGATAAACAGAAATGTATGCAGTAAAGAATAGCATACATTCCATAAAACAGATACAAGTCATTTCCCATGATACAAATACAAATAGCATAGTTATTTGCAAACAGCATAAACAGTAATTCTTGGATTGAGCTGGGATTTGATTTAATCTCTAAGCATAATACTAACTGTAATGATTTAAATGAATACTTGGCCATTTTTGCTTAAACATCATCATCATAATGCATGTCATTAAATCTTAGATTAGCTTTGTGATTATACTTAATCAGGACCTTAAGATCTTTTGAGATACGCCCCACCTTAGTCAAACTTTGCCAGGAACCCCAGTGCTAAGCAAGTATGTGTGGTCAAGATGTTGTGACAGGTCAGGAATAAAAAGCAGCACTGACGGGGTGAAGCCTTTGGATCCATCATTGTACATGTACATGGTTGTTTAAGACAAATACCTAAAAGTGGAGTTGCTATATGACAAGATATCCATTTTTATACTTGTAATACACTGACAAACCTCTCTCCAATGTCTATTTCCTCACATGTCCACTAACACTATTCGTCACCATCTTTATCAACTTGAAAGATGGAAATATACCGCTAATTTTAAGATTTCTTTTATGCTAAAGGAATGAACACATTCCTACAAG
Organism: Phoca vitulina; assembly: GCF_004348235.1. NCBI lineage: Eukaryota > Metazoa > Chordata > Mammalia > Carnivora > Phocidae > Phoca > Phoca vitulina. The sequence goes on from NW_022589709.1 coordinate 27,469,008, forward strand.
TTTTTTTTGCTTTTATTTCTTTTGCCAGTTTTCTATACTATCCTAAGTTTTCTACTGATGTTTAAATCATTATTTACCTTAACTAGTAAAATGAACTGATATGGTAACAGCATTATTCCATGTTTAGTGATTTTGTGTACTGAAATTTTTCAAATTTATGTTTTTAAATTTTTTGGTGGAAATATGCCACGCAGATTTTTTTAAATAACATAAATCACAATCTTTGCTTTTATGGAATTGCTTAAGGTGTATTTCCTTTATTTTTTTTAAGATTTTATTTATTTATTTGACACAGAAAGAGACAGCGAGAGAGGGAACACAAGCAGGGAGAGTGGGAGAGGGAGAAGCAGGCTTCCCGCTGAGCAGGGAGCCCGATGCGGCGCTCGATTCCAGGACCCTGGGATCATGACCTGAGCCGAAGGCAGTCGCCCAACCAACTGAGCCACCCAGGCACCCCGCTTAAGGTGTATTTCCTAAGAAAAAGTCTTCTCTAGCGTAAATATTCAACTACTAAGGATAAAAGGGAAAATCAAAACTCATGTTTTTAAATTTTATATTTATATTGATATGAAGCATTAATTCAGAACTGTAGGAGAGATGTAAAGCAGGAGGAACCTTAGCTCATTTCCTCCCATAAATACACCAAGGCTGCAAATGCATGTAATGCAACTCACTCTGAAAATGACTTCAAGACTAGCAGAACACCTTTTCCACAGCTATGGAAATAAACAAAAAAAAAACAATACTGAGAAGGATAGGAGGGGCAGGCATGCAGCAGGGAACCAAACTCCTAAGGGATTGACCCACAAATGGGAGGGATATCACAGGCACAAGAGGTCTTCCCTGAGGAGCATGGAGATCAGGCCCCAAAGTGGGCACCCTAGCCCTGGGAATCTGCACCAGAAAGACAAGCCCCCATAACATCTGGCTTTGAAAATCTGTAGGGCTTAACTCCAGGACAGACACAAGGCTATAGCATACTCAGACTCTTCTCTTAAAGAGCTCTTAAATGTAAAGATGTAGCATTAATTCATAAATGCATAAAATTAACTGTAATACAAATCATACTACTCTAATAATTTTGTAGCCACTGCTGTTGCTATTGTGCTGAGCTCAAATGTTGCGCGTATCCATTTAAAACACCATGTGATGCTAACCATCTCTACAGAACAATTTGTCTGTCCAATAATTATTACAGTAAAAAAGGACTTCTCACGGTTCTTACATATTTTTCACTGAATTTAGTATAATACCATAAACCTTTAATAATACCACAGGACCCATATGAAGTATGACTAGTGATGTTGGAAATCCTCTCAAAAGCAGAGAGAAGTCCTGGCATTAAATAATAAGTTGACAAGCTGGATATGTACTGTGTCTTGAGGTCTGCTGCTGTGGTTGCCCACCATTTCAGGATGAATCCAGCATGAGGACCATTACTTAAAAAGGGGGGGGAGGGGTATTTATGAGGCTCTCCCTACAGCTACACCGGTAGGTATAAAAACCTTGCACTTTTTGCAAAATACCTTTTTATCTTCTATTGAAAATGTAGCTTCTATGTGAGTACAGGTTTGCTGTACAAAAGGCATACTTATAGATTCTAATTAATTTTGAGAAAAAGCCAAGTCATTACCTAACAGCTTAAAGCAAAAGGAAGATGAAGGATCTAGGCCTGGAGTATTTAATGCCAGCAAAGAATGGTTTGATAATTTTAGAAAGAGGTTTGACAATGATCAAACACAAATTGATATTAGACAATGTAGTAGAAGGATTCTGATGATTCACGAGTGCTTTTAACTTCTTTTACAACATGGAAATGCACACTGAAACTAAAGCAAAAGGTGGAAAGATTATCATGAGGAACTTAAAAATGCAATAGTCCTCTATTTAGAGAAACATATGGGGCCTTCAGAGTCTTCAAATTTTATTCTTCCTTACAGCTGAACACATGGAAAATATAGTATTCAACTAGTCCAACACTTTCATTTAACCATGGGGAAACTGCATCCAAGGGAGCTTACTGGACACATGCAAGACCTCACAGCTAACAGTGGAAGAATGAACAGGATTTAGGATCTGCTTATATTCTTTATGTTAGCTCATGATGTTTTGTATTGTCATCTGCTTACAATAGTAAGGATAACTGAAGTAATATTGGTATGACTAGTAAGATGTCCAGGAAATGAACATTGAATTAAATGGTATCGAATTAAATGCTTTCATATTTCCCCCCCAAATGCCTCTTAATCCCTGAGCAACACTTTGATGCTATTCTGGAAATATACATGAATTTCATTTTGAAATAAAGCAATAAAGCTTTTATTCAACCATTAAACATGTTCTCTTGAATTGACTTACATATACCTAGAGATCCAGTAAAACTCAATAGCGTATTTTAAGATCTTTCAGAGGTGAAGAATAATGAAAACTAAAGATGCTTGAGTTTAAAAGAACTAATTCATAAAAAAAAAATGACTTAGGCTTGTGAATATAAAGAGCATCAGGCTTACCTTCTGAGGGCTTTTAAATATTGCACTTAAAGCTACATGACTTCATGAAAATTTTACAAGAAAGCCCATTCTGAAATCTCAGATTAAATGCACCTTTTTTACATTCACAGTTATACATAGTTCATGGTTTATCAGTGTTACTACATAAGTTTGTCCTAATAGGCATTCTTTTTATGGAAAACTATAAAAGCCAAATGAACATAGAAAGGAATCTTTAGGCACAACCATGTTTCTGTATGAAATGATGCTTAAAAAACAAACTCTCAAAGGAGAATATTTAAATTGGATTACAAAATAAATTGATGCATGCCCTCATATATAAGATATAAAGGTATCTAAATCTACAGTAAAGTTCATTAGACATTTCTGTTTCTTCTATAAACACAGTAGTATATAAAGAAACATATTAGAGAGCCAGTATGTTTGTGTGTGAGGGGGGAGACAGAGAGAGAGAGAGAGAGAGAGAGAGAGAGAGAAGTGGAGGTAGGGATAAAGTATAGAATTCAGGCTTTGAATCAATTCCCAAACAATACCCAGAAAATAATTTGTAATTCTTTAAACAATAATTTGTAAAATTATTGCTCAGGAATAGGTCGTAGTAACTGATTTAATGCATAACAATGATTTTTAAAAAGAAATGTATGTTGTATTTAAACAGTTTTAAGCCATTGCCCATTAAATGAGTTAAGTATCCCTGAAATACTCTGATACACATAGTCAAACTATATTCACAGCAAAACTGTGTAAAGAAAATATTTTCCTCATTTTAAGTCCTCTTTCCACTTCCTCTCAAAGTCTAAATTTTACTAACCATTTTTCATATTCAACTCATATCATGTCTATACCTATTTTAAAATCTGACAAAACTGATAGTTTGGGAAAAAGAGTTTCTTTGGATATAAATAATATTTCCATTTTTTTAAAAAAGATTTTATTTATTTGAGAGAGAGAAAAAGAGAGCATGAGCGAGAGCATGAGTAGGGGGGAGGGGCAGAAGGAGAGGGACAAAGGGAGAGGGAGAAACAGACCCCTCACTGAGCAGGGAGCCCAACGTGGAACTCCATCCCAGGACCCTGAGATCATGACTTGAGCCAAACACAGATGCTTAACCTACTGAGCCACCCAGGCACCCCAAATATTTCCATTTTATAATTAGAAGTCATTACACTGCTGTCTTGTAGCCTGTCCTCTAAATACAATATATGTTCTTTCTCACTTCTGTCAGGTATAAATAATCTTGATTTAAAATACAGAGAATTTGGGAGGTGAGTAGGGGGTGGGAAGAAGCACACACACTATTATTTCTCTTTAATTCCTTCATTTTCCTTTACAGGAACTATTTTTTCCTGAATGCTTCAGTGGAGATATACACACATTATAAACAGGTTTAATTGATAAATATTCAAATTTGTTTACAGATTTTAATAGAAATCAGTGATAGCAGAATGATCACTGTGCCTATTTGATCAAAGAGGGTCCAAATTTGAGAGACAATCAAAAGTTTAGTTGACACAATTAAACAGCATAAAAACACTTTTTTTTTTTAAAGTATAAGAAAGCAAAAACTAAGTCTAAGGAATAAGAAAACTCATCTCAGAGAATCAACTGTAGTGTGTTCCTGAAGGGTCTCCCAATGCCAAGGACAGTTTTATTGAAAGAAGCCTGTTCTTTACTTTTTAATAACATATTTACTGTAGTCCACAGTTTAATAAAAGTTTTTGGAGTTTCAAATCCTTTAAGCATGCTTAACAGTGTCTCAAGAACAAGGTGCACTGGTGACTAAGATAACTTTTGATACAAAAATAACACTTTATAGATCTTTTTATTTAGTTATTGACCCACTCCACACCGGCACCTTTTTTTGTTGCTGCAAGGTTAAAGGCCCAAACTATTCAATACGTACAACAATTGAAATTGACAATTTTTGTACCTGCTGATTAAGAATACTATTTCCAAAATAAATAGATTTTTAACATGTATTTCATAGATCATGTTTTCCTGAACTGTGCTCAAATTCATACATAGTTTTTGTTAATTTTGTAGGATAGTAACGCTTTTGCAATGAAAAGTTGATCAGTTTTGCTTGATACTTACCCAGTGCTCAAATTTCTTGCTTATGAAGTATTATAGATACTAATATTCATTTGTAAGGGTAGAATTTTTTCCTCCAGGTTTCAGTTTTGTTGCACATTTAATTGCTCATTTTCACTGGGAGTTGGGTTCAAGCCTATGATACTACAGCAGCAATTTATTAAGAACTGGCACTTTTAAGGTTCCATATTAAAAGATTAACAGTGAATTATAGCACTGATTGCACATTCAACTACCATCTTGTGCAACAAATGTTACAGATAATCTGCTACCTGAAATATTGGTATTTTACGGCTTTGGAGATTACATTAATTATAGTCACTTTAAGAATGTAATAATTAGAATGCTTTATGCTAGCCACTAAGGTCAGTTTATACAAGTAATTATTCACCTGCTACAAAGCTTCATGAAGGCATTAAGTAATCACATACATACACATACCCTCTGTATGTGTGTGTCTCTCTCACAAGTTGTGATGTTTAGGAAGTTTAACACTAGTAAATGGTATTCCTCTAACCAAAAAAAAAAAAAAGCATTTGAAGTAAAAATGAGAAATTGCTGGCATCAAATTTAAGAAATAAGATATAATGCCTGCACATTCAAGCTTGTATTAACAGATAATATTTTACTATGTATTACAAAACGATGCTGACAGGAAAATTTTTCATCAAAAATTCCTGGAAAATAACCCATTTTTACAAACAAATAAGGTTAAGTTGCTGTAATATGTATCTCAGTAATTGACCCATCAGTTCTGCAGAAAAAATACCAATACTAATTTTGGCATAATTCATGTATATTACATTTCTAATATTATGTTCATCGAATAACTAACATGAGATACATGGCAACATTAAATGTTAAAAAAGAAATATACACTGAATGAAAATAAAAGTTATAGGTGGGAAGCCCGTAACTGATAAATATAAAAGAAAAAAATTTGGCTACTGAACAAGTGTTACGAACGTTTAAAGCTTGAGCTACAATCACCATTAAGTAAATGACCCACATGAACAGTATGTAACAATATGTAGTGAAAAGGCTAAATTCTGAAAGAAATTTCAATTGCCATGATTCTACTATATTTTATGTAGTTTGGCTGCAGCTTTCAAGCCATTATCACTAGGGAGTTCAAGAGAACATTTAGGTCTTAGAACTTTATCCATTGATTAACAAATTAGTAAACACGGTATGTCAGGACCTAGACAGTGTTTCAAACACACATAAGAAAAATGTTGGCACATATTTTCCACATGAACTTCTCTGTCCCCACTTTCTACTTCCTCCCTTGCAAGAACATATTCCTGTATTTAATGCTTCAACATAGTACTCCATCATTAGAACATAATCCAAGTACTCTATGTTTAAATTACCCACTCCACTCACCAACAGGTATGTGTAGCTGTACTTTTAACTAGGCCCAAGTATCAGAAGTGGAAAACCATTATCTAAATTACCCTTTCCTGATTATTTACCTTCTCTGATACTGTGCTCTAATCTTAATACCCTATTTTTTTTTTTTAACCCATGGACTTTGCTGTCTTTGAGTGATTTTCTTAATTTGCTTTCAAGTTTATTCATGTTATACATTTTTCCATCCACTCATTTTATTTATTCCCTTTCCTCATGAATATAGTATTTTGATATAGTCTACAGCATTCAGCCAATTTATACAATACCTTAGAACTCTCAGGAATCAATAATGGTACCCCCAGTTAAGATAATTTTTTTAGAGTTTCCATTAGGTTCTTGTTCAGGATCTAATGGCCTCTTGTGTCCACCATGAACACTCAGATGTTTACAGAATCATTTTTCTACTCTAGGCTTTTTTGGCAATATGTGCATCGAATTAGTCTTTCCCCAAATAATTTATGCCAATACCAAATATGTTATCTTTGAAGACAAAGATTCCATGATAAAAGACCACACTGTTTAACAGATAGAAGAGAGTACTGAAATATTCAGGGTTGTAATAGCAAGGAATGTTGACAGAAAACAAATTACATTTGATTGTTGTCATTTACTTGGAAAATTCAGATACCTCCTTCTATTCTAAATGAAGTACCTTCAAAATAACTACCATCAATGCAAAATTAAGCAAAAGAATTGGTCAAAATAGATAATGGAGCCTCTTCTTACATTCAGTCAGAACACATCTGAACAAGGAGGGTAACACGAATTTTGTGTGGAAAGTCAAGAGTAAAGAGAATTAACAGAAATACTGTGTCATGAAAGGCTGCAGACATTTTCTGACAAGGTGAAAACACTTTTAGGGAAATATTCCTGATGAAAATATGAATTGGTGGATGTAGACTTAAAGTTCTACATACAAATAATATGTCCACTAATATTTAACTATTTGGTAACTGAATTTTTTTATTCAATCTAGTTAAAACAATTACTGTTTCTTCTTCATGTGGAGATGCCTAACTATAAAATCTTACAATGGAAGACTTTTCGTATTTGTGAATATTCTGATCACTTAAATTTTTTGTTTACTGAATCAAAAATTGCTCCTAAACTCATTCAAGGTAGCAACCTTTCCATTATATGGTTGTTTTCAGAAATGATTGTGGAGGATTTCAGATGAAAAGAGAAAATAATTTTTTATCAACACTGTAACAGTCTGGTAAGTTAAAGGAAGTAAGATTTCACTTTTAAAAGAAATACCTTAAGGATGCTATAATTATCATAACAGATTATTATACATACCTCAAGTTTAAACTGTTTCAGTGAAGTAATTATTATCCCAACTTCTTTCACAGATATAATAATCAGATAGGCCGATGGAATTAGCTCATAAGGAACACCGTATTAGCCACAGAAAACTGCATTAAACCAAATGCTCATGCGCTGTTGGATATATCACATAGCTATGTATCATCCAGTTGAAGCATTTTTGACATAAATTTACCTGTCTTTTGTTTCATATTTAACTGCTGTGTATTTTATTTATTTTTTATTTATTTATTTTTTAAAGATTTTATTTATTTGGCAGAGAGAGACACAGCGAGAGAGGGAACACAAGCAGGGGGAGTGGGAGAGGGAGAAGCAGGCTTCCCACGGAGCAGGGAGCCTGATGCGGGGCTCGATCCCAGGACCCTGGGACCATGACCTGAGCCAAAGGCAGATGCTTAACGACTGAGCCACCCAGGCGCCCCATAACTGCTGTGTATTTTATACTTAGGAATATACAAAACACCTGTTAACATAACAGGCTTTTCTGCTTTGTCATTTTTCTCTAATCAATTCTACAGTTCTTCCTAAGCCATCTTCCAGAAGTACAATTAGATCACATTAATCCCTAGCTCAAACCATAATCAATAATGCCCCATTGCCTACAGAATTAAACCCTTACTCCTTAGGATCAGATCCCCTTATAATCTGGTCTCAACCTCAATTTCCAAAAACATGCCCCATCTCTCTTTTGCTCGTGCTGTGATCTCTAGCAGCATATTTAAGTAGGAAAATGTTCACATACGGTAAATGATAAATTGTTCAGCTTGGTAAAGCAGTGTGTTTTCTTTTTTCCAACCTGTGTTTTGAGGAAAATTAGTAATCACATCACACTACAAGAGGGTGGGTTTTGGACAGGAGGTGAATACTAGGAATAATGAAGAGGACACCTGGCGGCGATCCACATCTCTCTCCTTTTAGTCAATGCTCACACAGTGTTTTCTTTTCATGTGTCCCTACCTCCAACTTTGTATAGGTCTTCACATTTTACTTAGAACACTAACTGCCAACCTTGGATATGTGTTTATTTGCATATAAAATGTGTCACTTTAATAGAAAAAAGAAAGCATGTTGATTTTTGGATTTGTTTCTTTAACCCTTCAACATAGTTTCTCTCTACATATGGGTGAGAGTTGGAGATTCATCACTTGGCTTGACCAATTTCAGGACAAGAATTTTCCCTCTCTGTGAAACTCTGGGATAGAAAATATCTTCCCATTTGCTTAAGAACAAGAGCTTCCTGTCTGCTCAGCGGAAGCAATGCTTAAACAGGCATCCAAATGCAATCTGAACATGAGGCTGCTCAAAACATCTGCATGCAATAACCACTTATTAAAGGAGTGTGAAAACCTTAAAATTAAGAAACTAATGTAACTGAAATGGTTGAAATCCAGAGCAGTGGGACAAACATGAGACTACCAAAACCACCACATGAGTATGCATTAAAGCCCAGAACACACCAGCATGCCATAGCCATCGATACTTCAAAAAACAAGCCAGGCCTGGTTTCAGGTTCCCTTGTAAGGAGTTTGGAGTCACCACTTCATCCCTATAACAAATAAAGACCTGAACAAACTGAAACACCAACAGCCCTTCTGGATCCATAAGAGAGAGGAAGACACGGGACAAACCGCTCCCCCCAAATTTGGACAGACAGGTGAATACAGGGAACCCTGACTTACCAGGATGGACCCTCGGGAGCAGAAATCAGTGCCAGGGCAGCAAGACTTGAGGTGCAGTTGAAGACTTACTGGAGGCTCCGTGTGGACAGGTCTGGGAATTAAAAACTCCATAGGGATCCAGGTAGAGAGGGGCTACCACATTATTCACACTTCTTTGAGTTTTACCTCCAGGAGGTGAATGAGGTTTTCAGAGGAAATATGGAGGAAAAATCTCTTTAGGCTCTGGCAAGGGGAGAGGAAAAGGAACCATTTTTAAATACTCCAGAGCACCTGGTTCTTCTTAACAAGCCCACCCTCAGGAGAAACTATTTAACTAGAGCCTAAACTGTTGGGGTTTAATAAAAGCCTTACTGGTCTTTGGGAAGTAAAATACTGACTCCAGCGAGCACCTAGGCTTTCACTTGGGAAAAGGGAAATGCCAACTGTAGCCCACTTTAACCATTCTGTCCAATTCAAAGGGGGACATGGGAGAACTGAGAAGCATTGGTGAAGTTCACAGTCCAAAGTTATAGGCTCACTTTAAAAGACTGAGACCTAACTATAGGCCTATAGAATTCTTCCCTTCCCCCCACCAAGTTACCCCACATCACTAAAGGCCTATATACAACAGGTGTTTTTACCTACCACAACATATCTGGCTATCAAAAAAAACTTACAAGGAATACCCAGAGGCAACAAACACAATTAGGAGAGACAGGGCAAGCGTAAGAACCAGACATGGCAGCAATGTTGGAATTATCTGACAGTTGAAAACAAGTATGATCAATGTGCTAAGGGCTCCAATGGATAGAGTAGACAGCATTTAAGAAAAGAAGAGGGAAATGTAAGAAGAAAGATGGAAATCTTATGAAATAACCAAAAAGAAATGCTAGAGATGAAAAACACTATAACAGAAATGAAGAATGCCTCTGGTAAACTTATTAGTAGACTGGACTTGGCTGGGGAAATAATCTCTGAGCTAGAGGACATACCAACAGAAGCTGCCATTACTGAAAAGCAAAGAGAATGATACTGGGGAAAAAAAAAAAAAGAATAGAACAGAACATCCAAGGACTGTGGGACAACTACAAAAGGTGTAACATACACATAATGAGAATACCAGAAGGAAAGGAAAGAGAAACAGGGACAGAAGAAATATTTTTTAAAAATAATGACTAAGAATTTACCCAAATTAAGGTCAGAGACCAAATCACAGATCCAAGAAACACAGAGAACACCAAATGGAATATATGCAAAAGACAAAAACAAAAACCAAAAAAACCCAAAAAGCCCACTATGCCTTGGCATATCATTATCAAATACAGAAAATCAAAAATAAATAAAAATTCCTGAAGGAAACCAAAGATGAGAAAATATCTTACCTATAAAGGAAAGAAATAAGAATTACATCTGACTTCTTAAAAACTGTGCAGGCCAGAAAAGAGTGGGGTAAAATATTTAAAGAGTAGAGAAAAAAAAACAAACCACCAACCTGGAATTCTGTACCCTTCATAATTATTCTTCAAAAATGAAGGAGAAATAGACTTTCTCAGACAAACAAACTTGAGGGAATTTGCTGCCAGCAGATAGTGTTGCAAGAAATGTTAGAAGTTCTTTAGAGAGAAGACAAATAATACAGGTCAGAAATTCAGATCTACATAAGAAAGATTATTGAAGAAAAAATAGTGAGGGTAAAATAAAAACTTTTGTTTTTTTATTTTTAAATGATCTAACAGGTTTGTTCAAAATAATAGCAACAATGTAATCAATTATGTATGCTTATGTATATATCTTGTGTGTATATATATGCTTATGTATGCTACATATAAGTGAAACAAATGAGCAATGACACAAGGAATGGGAAGGAGAAATTAAGATTATTTTGCTTGTATAAGGTACTCACGCTACCTATGAAGGTAATTGTTTAGTTAAAAAAAACAAACAAGGGGCGCCTGGGTAGCTCAGATGGTTAAGCGTCTGCCGTCGGCTCAGGTCATGATTCCAGGGTCCTGGGATCAAGCCCCACGTCGGGCTCCTGGCTCAGTAGGGAGCCTCCTTCTCCCTCTCCCTCTGTCTTCCCCCCTGCTCATGCTCTCTCTCTCTCTGTATCTCAAATGAATAAATAAATAAAAAATCTTAAAAAAAAAAAAAAGGTGATGACCAGAGTTTGAAAACTTCTTGAGTTGGTAATCTCCTTTGTGAGAGAGGTTAGAAGATGGACTGGAGTGGAAAATTTATACTCCAACAGTTAAAAATAACCTTATAATATGAAATTGACCCAAAATAAATATACTGATATTCCAATATATAGAGAGTGAAATCAAAGCTTTAAAAAACTGTGTTAAATCATCCATACCATAGAACACCATTCAGCAATAGAAAGGAACAGCTATCAATATCCACTACAATTTTGATGGATCCCAATTTAGTTATGCTAATTATAATATCAGAAATGATACTGGCTTAATGATAAAATCCGATCTCAAAGGTTATATGCTGTATGATTGCATTCATGTAACAATCTTGACATGACAAATTATAGAGATGGAGAGCAGATTAGCTGTTTCTAGGAGTTAGGGTGTAGAGATGGAGGGAAGTGGCTATGGCAAAAATGAATAGCACAAGGGATCATTGTGATGGAGCTGTTCTATATTTTCACTGTGACAGTTGTGACAGAAATCTACATGTTTTGAAATCATATGGAACTAAATACACACAGCATGGAAAGCTGGTTAAATGTGACTAAGAATGATGGATGTAGCCATGTCCCTTTGTGATACATACTGGTTGTGATATTGTGCAATAACTATGTAAGATGTTACTACTGGGGGGAACCCCTGTGAAGTATACATGGGGTTTCTCTGTATTATTTTTTACAATTGCATTTGAATCTATAGTTATCTCAAAAAAAAAAGGTTTTAAAAATCAAGAGTCAAGACAGTATCTGAAAAAAAAATGTTAAAATCATTAAATACAAATTCTGAAAATGAAAAATAAAATCAAATAAATTTATTGAAAACCTTAGAGCTAAGGAGGAGAAGGAAAGGGAGAGAAGGAGAACAGTACTGACATTTATTGAACACAATGAATCAGACATTATGCTAGATGCATTATATGCATTCAAAATCACTGAAGATGTAGAAGAACCAGAGCAGGTGGGCGTTATTATCCTCATTTTACACATACTGTGATGTCAGCAAAGTGCTCAGCACAGCAGCTGGCTCTTAATAAATGCCCCAAAATAGTAGCCATTATTATTTTTATAGTGCTGTTAATATCATTTTATTGAGTGGAAATGGAGACTGATTGAGGTTATGTAATGTAACCTGCTGAAGGTCATACAGAAGTAAACAAAACAAAACAAAAGCCAAAAAACACTTGTCAAATTAATTGCAGATTCTGGATCTGAATCCAACTACTTCTCTTCCTATAAGCCATATTGAAAAACAAATTGAACAGAAAAAGCAAAAACAAACATACAAACAAAAAAACCTTCAACTTACATATTAATTGAAACTATGTGGCAGAAGTATTATGAGCTCTTTCTGCTGATAAGTAATCAAAAAACCCCAACTTGTTCAAGTATTAACAATATAAAATCAAACTGCAGCATGTATATGAAAAGCACATAAAGAAAAAAATTAGCATCAATTTCTCTCAATAGTAAAAACAAAACGACATAAAATTTATCCTGAAATACAGGAATATTGTCCCACAACAATCCAACATGAACTTGAAAAATTAATGAAGTACAGGTATGATGAAATAACTCAAAGCAAACATAGGTGCTCAGATAGGCAAACAACAAGAGGTGGTATCTAGAAAACACAGGAAACATAAATGGTAAGAATTTAGGAAAGAGATCGATGGGAAAATTATTTCAGAAATAAAGATTCAATTCCAAGGGAGTTAGAAAGAAAAGACCCCTTAAAAGCTCAATAGGTAATATGGAGTATAGAATGAGAAAACAAATAAAATGAAAAAGAAGAGAGGAATACGTGAAAAATTCAGATAGAATATAAATGTAACAGATACTTACGGTGCCTTCCCCATTCCTCTCTGTTCCTCACCATTTCAGTGCATTCTGGCCACACACTCACTACCGGCATCTCCATCTCTTCTCCTGAAAGCTTTTTGAGAAGGCTTCTGGATAAGTCTTCTCTGCCTATGCACATGGGAAGCTGAATGTGGGAGAAATGTATAAGCCCCAAAGAACAGACTTTCATACATGCTTGATAGGAATTATCCTAGTTTTGTTGTTTTTGTTTGTTTTTTTGCCCTTCCACTTGGATCATTCCGAAGCCCATGTTTTTCACTGGCTCTGAGTTCCTCAGTGGTTTAAGTACATGTTGCCTCTGATGATAATCTGATAATAAGACACCCTCTATTATCTGCATTTCCCTTTCAGTTTTCCCTCTTCTTTCCCATAACACTTTTTGAAAGGATGATCTTCCTTAAAGCCTACTTGCCTAAGGGTTTTCTTCTAGCAAAACCCAAACTAGGAGTAGGTATTAACAGTCATGGATTGTGGAAGCAGTTTTTCAGGATGAGATTTCGGAATTGAATAACTTACTATCCAGATGACAACAAGGATTACATTACTGGTGGTAAGTGGGTCGTGATAGGTCTCAGTGGGCTAAAGCATCACAATTACTGCAACTCTCACATGTGATGAGTTGGGATATAATACATATGGAAAAGGATCCAATGGAGAGATATGGGGGCAGTGGTGATGATAAGGAATGTGGAGTTAGTTATTTGTTATAAGCATCACTGAAGCACTTATGGAAGAAAATAACAAGGTCAGGTCCACCAGCTATTATCTTAAACATGGTGTAAAATTTAAAGCACCGCTAGCACATTGTAAAGAGACCTTGCTCTCCTGCATTGAATGACAAGTCTGTGCTCAAATTCATGCTCATCCTCTGATCATAAGAAGAGAAATGATACAAATAAAGCTAAATATAGAGCACTGTCAAGCCTCTGAGGCTAAAGTAAGGACAATGATATGGTTAGAGTAGGAGCCTGAGATCTGGGATAAGGATATCTGCATTGACATAGTTGAGAACTGAATCCCCAGATTTCCCTGAAACTTCTGAGTTTACAAAAGTGATTAAGTGGCCTGACCATGACTATGACCATGCAAAGAGTTTACATGATTTTTTTTTTGTAAGGTAATACTTGCCTTACTTAAGGTCTGAAATCACTACCCCCAACTGCTTCAAGATAACTAGGGCCAAATTTCAACATGGGATAACTGGAGAAGTATTGTTTATAATCCAGGAGTTAAGAAACTAATCATGAAAGGAACTGAAATAACTTGGCTATGTACTGGAAAGTACTAGAGTAACATGACTGGGAAATGACTTTGAATGTTGTGGACATTAAGGATGTGACAGAAACCTGGATAAGCAAAAGTTGAGTGTCTGTCAGTATATAACATCTTGGTAGGTATATCTGGGTATAATGATGGCCTATAGTTAATAAAGTAGAGATCCTGCCACTGCCTTTACAAAGTATTGAGCAATATATCAGAGCTATAAGTATACTAAAACAGATTTATTATATAAGACTAGAAAACCCAACTGTGTTTTTGAAGAGGGCCCAGAGGACCATCCTTTCACTAAAACAACAAAGGATGCACTAGTGAGGGTGGCACGAATATCACTGAGAAGCTCGGTAGCAGCGTCCTCTATAGGCCAGAGCTGGTTGCAGGGAAATGTGCTGTGGAAGTCCATTGGTACTGTTAGTGGTAAAGACATGGGTAACTATGTATAAATTACCAACAAGCATACATCAATTAGGATACACCTACATGTAACATGATCCTCTCCCTAGTACTGGCTTAAGCAGTGAAGTCATTTCACAATTTTCTAAGACAGAGCTGTAGATCTTCCCATGTGTAATGGCCTGCTTCTCCCCCAGGGCAGAACTTCCACCCCACTCTATAGAAGCTGTTAGCAGGGGAGGGCAGTGACCCACTTTTCATTGCGTGACACCAGTGCTCTAAGAACCAGCATTGAGGTAGTAGAGGAGCAACATAGTGATAGCCTCTAGTCTTCTTGGCTTGCCCCTCCTGGTGTGGATCCTCTACTCTTAACAGCAAGCTGTTTTGCCCTTGACTCCAGTATTCTTGGAGCCCTTATCCTAGGAATGGGAGTTGGTTGGGGGAAGGGAGCTCCAGTCTTCTTAGTCGTGCCTGTCTATAATAGCACTTCTTCTAAATATAGGCCTGGGGAGGACAAAAGACTCTGGTGGCCTACCCCTCCTGGGGTATAACCATAGCCCTAGCCTAGGAGCTGGAAAGACAGGAAACTTCTGTCTTCTTGGTCACAGATGCCCAGAGTCTACATCCACAATAGAACTTCGGTCATGTAGTTCAGGAGAGGGTAATGTGGGAGAATGTCATGGCTCAAATGCTGCAGTCCCTTGCCATTCTTAATGAATTTTAGCCAACTTTCCTGAATAAATGTACATTTGATATATTTCTTAGGAAAATTTCCAGAGACCTTAAATTTTTTAAAAAATAGTTTGTACCACTTAAACAGTTGTTTTACTGAGAAGAGTATCTATTGATTTCCTCACTACACCATTGTAGAATATTTACAACATCCATTTGAGGTCATATTTTATTATATCAAAGTTCAGGTGAAGAAATTAAGGTTCACAGAGAGTATGTAATTGCTTATAAATGAATTTCCTTATTTTAGTACAATTTTCTGGCCTGTAGTATTGAAATGAACACACAAAAAATGGATGAATAAGAAAATGCATCTGGAACTACAGAACTTTTAAAACCATGCGATTGAATCTAATATTCTTAAGTGTTTTATAGAAAAATTAGATCAAATGCATGTCCATGTCATGACTGGAGTCACATTACCATAATTATAAGACAGAGATTAGTGAGTAGTTTAGGTTTTCTTAGTCCTGTTTTAGAATATGGTCTTCAACTCAAGATTTTGAAAGTGAATCTTCATAGGGTTTATTGAAATTATTACTACAATGTCCTTGTAAGAATTCCTTTCTGTGTAAAAATAACTGGAGTGACACATACTGAGAGATATTTTCTTTGACCTTTAAAACTTTGTGTGACACATATCTTTCATGTAGGGATGACCCGGGATTTGAATGGAGTCCAGTGCCTGGAGCAGATATGCTTCCCAGAGACAATCACCCCTCTTAACTCTGAACTTTGCCAGATGACCTCTGCTTTGGGAATGAGGCAAAGTGCTGACTGAAACTGTAATGCCAAAACCACTGCCATTGATCAATGAATGGCTGCTCTCTCCAGGATACATAATGTTAGTCATGTTGCTTCTATGGGATCACTCAGGAAGGCATTCATGCTGTGGGGAAAATCAAACTTGTATAGAATTCAGTTAGGTTCACTTAGATTAGTTCTATTATGTCAGGCCTTATGTACCTAAAATTTTTTTTTTAATATTTTATTTATTTATTTGATAGAGAGAGACACAGCGAGAGAGGGAACACAAGCAGGGGGAGTGGGAGAGGGAGAAGCAGGCTTCCCGCCGAGCAGGGACCCCGATGCGGGGCTCAATCCCAGGACCCTGGGATCACGACCTGAGCTGAAGGCAGATGCTTAACGACTGAGCCACCCAGGTGCCCCATGTACCTAAAATTTAATAAGAATGACTTTCAGTAGTGAGGAGGAAGTGGATTTTGTTTGGTATTTTACAATTTATTTTTTTTTTTAATTTTTCAAATATTTATTTATTTATTTAAAGAGAGAGAGAGAGCAAGAGCGTGCGAGAGGGGGATGGGGCAGAGGGATGAGGGTGAAAGAAAATCCTCCAGCAGACTCCCTGCTGAGCATGGAGCCTGACAGAGCGCTCAATGCCAGGACCCTGAGATCATCACCTGAGCTGAAATCAAGAGTCAGATGCTTAACTGACTGAACCACCCAAGCGCCCCTGGTTTTTTATAATTTAGACTTGCACACTTTCTGATCAAAATTGATAATGTATTTCCTCTCTCTTCTTCACTTTCCTTATGTAGCTAGAGCTTAAACAAGTGATTATATTTTGAAGAATGAAAGTAATAAAATTGGAAATATTGGTTCATCTGGGCAATCTTACCAGCTATGGGTAAGTACTGTTGTATTGTAGTTTTCAATTATTTTAATTTAATTAAATTATTTATTTGACAGAGAGAGAGAGTACAAGCAGGGGGAGTGGCAGGCAGAGGGAGAAGGAGAAGCAGGCTCCCCGCTAAGCAGGAACCCTGATGCAGGGCTTGATCCCAGGACCCTGAGATCATGACCTGAGTCGAAGGCAAAAGCTTAACTGACTGAGCCATCCAGGCACCTCTGTTGTTGTCAATTAACTGATGATACGATTTAATCCCTCATGACGGTCTGTTCTGGAAAGAGTATTAGGCATCTGGGTTTGCTTCTACCTCCACCGTTTAAAAGATCTATGACTTTAAACACCTTCTTTGTAATCTCTGATTAGCAAGTATTTTTCTTTAAAACATCGATAATAATGTCTACTCCACATAATTTTTGTAAGTGTTGACTAAGGTAACTATGTAAAAATATTCCTTTGCTCATAATAGTGCTAAATGAATATAGCATATACACACACAAATATTTTCTGCTTCACTTTCCATATCATGGAGCAGAGCTCTGATTGAGTGAACATGCTAAGTTTGCTGATTCTTAAATGAAACTATATGCAACTATAAAGGAAACTTTATATATAAAATACAATTTACATGTATGATTTATCAGTATGTTTTTTGTATGTATATGTGCTACATGTAATACATAAGGTGCTTGCGTGTTGTATATATAGGCATGTGTGTAAATTTTGTAAGATGAATCATTAGAGAAATGATTGTTTTGTTGCATAAGGGGTTTGGGGACCATTCAATATTCATATACAAAAAAGTCTTTGACCTATACTTCATATCACATACAAAAATAAATTCAAAATCTTTTGTAATTCTAAAAGTAAAATGTAAACTGTTAAACTTCTAGAAGAAAACATAGAAGACCTTTGTAACTTATTAATAGGCATCAATTTCTTAGACATGGCACCAAAAGCACAATCCATAAAAAAAGAAGTTGACAAATTGGTCTTCATCAAAATTAAAATTTATGTTGTCCAAAACAAAACAAAACAAAACAAAACAAAACAAAAAAACAAACCAGGGAGTGGAAAGACAAAATAGGGATTAGGAGAAAATATTTGGAAATTGTGTACATCCCCAAACTCTCAAGTCTACTCAAAACTTAACAAGAAAACAACAAAACAATAATTAAAATTGGCAAAATATTTTGATATTTTATAAAATAATATGTATAGATAGAAAATAAGCACATGAAAAGATGCTACACATCCTCAGTCATTTGGGAAGTACAAATTAAAATGGCAATGAGATAATACTGTACATCTATTAGAATGGATAATTTAAACTATGCCAAGTGTTGGAAAAGATGTGAAAAATGTCTTTTACATTTCTGGGAGGAATGAACAGTGGTAGACCACTTTGGAAAAATGTCAATTTCTTTAAAAAAGTGAACTGTACACTTAACATGAGATCCATTCACTCCTGTTCTAGCTATTTACCCAACAGAAATGAAAGCATATAGAAATATTCACATAAATACTTTAAAGAACATATAAAACTCAACACCCGAAGACAAAATAACCCAATTTAAAAATGGGCCCAAGTTGGGTGCCTGGGTGGCTCAGTTGGTTAAGCATCTGCCTTCAGCCCAGGTCATGATCTCAGGGTCCTGGGATGGAGTCCCACGTTGGGCTCCCTGCTCAGCAGGGGTTCTGCTTCTCTCTCTCTCTCTGCCCCTCCCCCTCTCCCTGCTTGTGCTCTCTCTGAAATAAATAAAATCTTTAAAAATTTTTTAAAAAATGGGCAGAAGATATGATCAGACATTTCTCTAAAGAAGACATACAGATGTCCAACAGACACATGAAAAGATGCTCAACATCACTCATTATCAGGGAAATGCAAATCAAAACTACAATGAGATATTACCTCACACCAGTCAGAATGGTTAAAATTGACAACACGAGAAACAAGAGGTCTTGGTAAGGATGTGGAGAAAAAGAAACCCTCTTGCACTGTTGGTAAGAATGCCAACTCATACAGCCACTGTGGAAAATAGTATGGAGGTTCCTCAGATAGTTAAAAATAGAACTACCTTATGACCCAGCAATTGCACCACTGGATATTTACCCAAAGAATACAAAAACACTAATTCAAATGGATAGGTGCACCCCTATGTTTGTAGCAGCATTATTTACAATGGCCAAGATATGGAAGCCGCCCAAGTGTCCATTGATTGATGAATGGATAAAGAAGAAGCCATAAAAAAGAATGAAATCTTGCCATTTGCAACAACATGGATGGAGCTAGAGAGTATAATGCTAAGCAAAATAATAAGTCATTTGGAGAAAGACAAATACCACATGATCTCACTCATAGGTAGCATTTAAGATACAAAACAAACAAAGGAAAAAGAGAGAAAGAGAGTGAAACCAAGAAACAGACTCAACTTTAGAGAAAAAAACTGATGGTTATCAGAAGGTATGGGGGTTGGAGGATGGGTTAAATATGTGATGGGAATTAAAGAGTACAGTTATCATGATGAAAAAAATAAAATAAAAATAAGTGAATAAAATATGAACCAACCACAAAAAAAGAAAAAAAAAAAATTACCTAACGATCAGGCATTCAGGAAAAAACCCTCCCTACTGTTAGTTATTCCTAGTTATATTGCAGTGGAAAATACTTTGGTTTAACCAATATAGCTTCATTTAGATGGATTTTCTACCCTACAAACATTGAATTCTCTTGTTTCTTAAGATCCTTTAAACCTCAAAACACCTCAACTATGCAACCCTATGGGTGGTTGTTTTTGGACAATATCTTCAAGTTGTGTTTAGCTATGAAGAGTTCAAATATAAATTTAAATTAAGTTATGAGTATTACATGCTTCATTTCATTGTTGTGTTAATAATTTTGAGTTAATAATAGCATATGTGTATATTAAAGATTATTAAAGTCCACATACTTCATAGTATCATTGGAGAATGTAAATTTTTCCCTTACCCAGAAAGATGTATACTGTAATATAATTTACCTTTGGGATAAATATTATGTTTTTAATCTCAATATAAGAACATAAATCATGTGGCTTTTATGAGTTTCCTGGAATGTATAGAAAATGTATTTTCTCCCCCCTTTTTTATGCTTCCTTTATAAAGTGATATAATGACTTAATTGAGCATTTGAAAGTTACCTCCACTATCTCCCTCTACAAGAAAATGAGTGAGTGATGGAATTAGAAGCTAAATGGAGAGGCTATGCACAAGTCAGAACCTGGTTTTTGTATTTCTGAGGCATGGGTTCCAAAGAGGTAGCTTATTCTACAACTGAGAAAGTGAAGTCTCAACCACTACAGGTCAGAAGTTTAAAAGTAAAAGAAAAATATCTGGAGCTGGACTCATACATAATAAAATCTGAACCCAAAAGAAACCCAATTGCATAGTCTGATAGTGACCCTGGAGGAGGCAAATCCAATTAATTGGGAAAAGGATTACTTTGAAGAGACCCCTCAAATGGAGCTTGCCAGAAAGGATCTACCTCAGTAGTACATTTAAAGAATAGCCTTCAAGTCAGTTGGATTATCAATACTCCTGTGCTAATCCTCCAGTCAGAGCATGAGATAGTTCATCTGCATTTTTTAGAAGCTGTCTTCCAATTAAAAGATAATTTATAAAACCAATGCTCTGTGTACTCTTAAGCCCAAAATACCCTGAGAAACCAATAGGGGGGAAAAAAACCCACATGGAATATTGGCTACAAGTTACTTTCAGCAGCAGAAGGAGCTTATGTACCAATACCATAGGGATGGTCTAAAACAAATTAATGCAACCTCAGCTGTAAAAAGAGCAGAGAGAGCCCTCTGTTAAATAAAATTTGAATTCCAAAGATAACATTTCATAAGAAAGAGAAAACAATGAAAGCATTCTCAAGCTAAAAATAAGATTTTTCATTTGTTTGAAGAAAAAGAAATTCACAGTGGTGTAGTTTACTAAGAAACAGAATTATTAACCTTAGTCTTTTGCTTTTAAGATTGCCATTAATGCAATGAAGTCATTGAAGGAAGGTACATAAATGGAAATCACATTTTGAATCCATCAAAAATATATAAGGTTAATTGTTTGTACTTGGGAGTTAGTTTTCCACTTATCAAATATTTATCTAACAATTAAAGGTACCAGACGTTGTGTTAGACTTCATGAATTCACAAGTTAATAAGAGCTACCTATTCTCAATAAACTTATCTTAGGGGTTTAGATGGGTGAAGGATAAAGAACACTAGCAAATAAAATAATTAGCTGTAGGTACCAAAGAGATGCATCCATAACTGCTATATCATTTTAACTTTTTAGAATGACAATGATTTTTAAAATCATAGAAATATGGGTTGCTTATGATGCATAATAGAAATTTTATAAATCCAAGTATTTTACAAGTCATCTATGTAGTTTCCTTCTGACTCTCTGATCCTACCAACTTAATTCATCAAAAGCACTTATGTGAAACAGTGGGACCAGTCATGTCACTAGTCAAGGTCAGCATAAGGAATATTAGGTGTATAACTGTATGGCAAACCTTAATGTAAGCACTGATGATTTTTTAAATGCATTAATTTCTCAAAAATTACTTAGTGCTGGGGCACCTGGGTGGCTCAGTTGTTAAGCGTCCGCCTTCAGCTCAGGTCATGATCCCAGGGTCCTGGGATCGAGCCCTGCGTTGGGCTCCCTGCTCTACAGGAAGCCTGCCTTTCCCTCTCCCACTCCCCCTGCTTGTGTCTCTCTCTTGCTGTGTCTCTCTCTGTCAAATAAATAAAATCTTTAAAAAAAAATTACTTAGTGCCATGAATTGAATAGCATTATTATTATAGAGATATAACAGTAAAAAGAGTTATAAGCCCTTGCCATAGAAACAGATACTTTAGTGAAGACACATAATAAACAAATGAATGCATAAACAAGTAAATTGATATATTATATGACACAGTAACAAACTATGTGAAACAAAGTTAAGCTTTATGTACTCAAAATTAAGAGTAAGAAATAAAGATTGATGGGGAGGAGAGGTATTTTGGATATGTGGTAAAAAAAACACACCTAAACAAACAACAACAACAACAACAACAACAAAAACACTTTGAGAAATCTTCATTAAATAGAGACCAGAAAGAATTGAAGGAGTGAGGAAGATATTAAGTGGAAGAATATCAAAGGCATCTAATTTGAGCACATGCTTGAAACATCTGAAAGGGAAATAAAAGACCAGAAAGGTCAAAACAGAATAAGAGGAAAAGTTTTTGGGGCGTCTGGGTGGCTCAGTCGTTAAGCGTCTGCCTTCGGATCAGGTCATGATCCCAGAGTCCTGGGATCGAGCCCCACATCGGGCTCCCTGCTCGGTGGGAAGCCTGCTTCTCCCTCTCCCACTCCCCCTGCTTGTGTTCCCTCTCTCGCTGTATCTCTCTCTGTCAAATAAATAAATAAAATCTTAAAAAAAAAAAAAAAAAAAGAGGAAAAGTTTTTTTTTTTTAGGAAAGAAAACAATGTGGAGTTCTAGGCCATGGAAAATACTTTGGGTGATGTTTTAAAACAGATGAGATACCACTGTACACAGGTATTACATGATATGATTTTATTCATTTATTTTATTAATGTCACTCTAGCTTTGGTATAGAGAATACCATGCAGGTGCAGAAGCAAGAACTACAAAATATGTAATTGAGTAATTGCTTTAGTTTTGAGTTGCCAATATTATGTTTAGAAAATTGTGGATGCTTTGGACGATGTCATCTTCCTATAGAGATTGCTCTCTCCTCTAGTAGTCAATATAACATTAGATGTTTTCAACCTATTTAAGGACTTTGCTGATCCAGGCTGGTTTAAAATTTGTATAATTCTTGGTTTACCTTTCATTCATCATCACTCCTGAAATTCCAGCAAAGAGCTGAATTTGGTATTCCAGCAAAGAGCTGAATTTGACCCAAACTAGGACAAAAAATCATTAAAGCAACTACCTACCAACCACACAGTCCATATATTTATTTTTGTTCTGATACGGATATTGCACAATATTGACTTCCCAGTATCTTGTCTCACACCTTTAGTTCATCCCAATTGACCAGAGGTTAAAACTAGCAACTGTACTGCCATCACATATTGGGGTTTAATATTAAACCACTTAACTGTTAACAGTGTGGCCCTTAATGTCTTGATAGAAGTATGTGATCCAACTCCAAAAGCCTATCTTAAGTTTTGGGGGAGATTTCAAGGTAACAAGAGTGAAACAAAAGAAGAAATGATATGCAAGAAGCAAATTTAAAGTTAATCATAATTGAGCTGGACTCATTTTCCAAAGAAAACACAGTCATTTGCCAGTTTAAGTGAAAATTCTCACAAGTAGACTGTATGAAACTACTACATCTTGGAAGAAGAAAGGAGAGTTCTTTGCCTATTCCAACCCATCTATTATCTCTCATTCTCCCAGCATCACCCAGGTTATTCAGGGATAATGAACATGTCACACTTCTGGGTTATAATACTGACTCATCTGCCAACCAATCAAATTGTCTTGCCTGGATATGATCAAGCTATGGTGTCCTGCAATGTTAGAGTCTAAAAAGGCTATGGTAAAATCAAATCTTCATGCCTTGGGAGGTTGGGATAGCCAGTAGGAGAGGAATCTAGTTTCTCCTTAGAGCAAGATGCTGAGGCCCACAGAGTGGATAGGACTAAGGACCTCTAGAAACTGCCTAAACTGGATCTGGTAGAGGGACATATATATTGTCCATATAGTGGGACATATATATTTAAGATATATATGTCCAACAATGGGACATATATATTTAAGATTCATCAGTACATTGATGGTAAGTAAATGAGATCCTATCCTGCCCTGACCCCAAGTTCCCACATTTAAACTAAGATCAGTAGCTGTAGCTGTAGTTTCTTTTTTCCGTTTTCTTTCTCCCTCCCTCCCTCCCTTTTTTCTTCCTTCCTTCCTTCCTTCCTTTCTTCTTTCCTTTTTTTTCCCCTTTCTTTCTTTATTTTTTCATGGCTCTTCTCTCCTACCTTCTCCTTCTCTGGGGCTTTACTTCATGTTGATAGTTTATCTAGAATACTTTCCTCCTTATCTTCCTATAACTCACTCTTCATATCATTAAAATCCCAGTGTATATCACCTGAATAGTCTTTCCTGTCATTTTTATTTAAAATATCTCTTTCCCCTATCCACCAATCTGTCATTTTTATCCTTCTATTGTACATTATTTTCTTCATAACTTTTATCATTATTGGAAAATTATTAAATGTGTATATTTGGGTGTGTGTGAAGATATGCATGTTTTAACTTATTATGCTTCTCCCATAATACAAGATGCATAACAACAACAATTTTGCCTGTATTTTTTTTAACTTTTTTAGTTCTTCCAGCTCCAGAGCTGAGAACAAACCCTAAAAATATAAGGGCAGCAAAAGCTGTACCACTATGTATCAATGAGATGTCTAATTGATTATCTTTGAAATAGCTTTGAATCACATCCTACCAACAAGGAGAATAGGGAAATAATTGAGTCAGTACATAGATTAATTAAATCCAATAAAGTGTTGAATCAATTTGACTGGGATAAGGTGGGGGTAGGGAAAGAATTGCAAACATGAATGAGATCTAAGAATCAAGTAATAGTTAACTTCAATTTATGGATATAGGCTAAGAGACCAACACCTTTATTAAATAGTCTCCATCTTAGGACTGTAAGAGAGCCTTAAACAATTGCCACCCAAATTCCTGCTTTCCAGTCCAGATCTCAGCCAGGGGAAAAAGTAACACCAATTTTCTTGAAATGTTATCATCAAATTTTGTTATTGTGTAATTATTTGCTAGTGACTAGGGAAGGTTTAGAATTAAATAGAAAGATGAAGTAAATCAAATGCATAAAACCATGGTACTTTTATTTGTATTTTAAGTTTATCAGTACATTTTGTATATTATTTTTGGATTGAAATGTTTAATATAATTTGTCATGGAAAATTGTGATTCTATTTTAAAATATGTAATTGTGTAATTGCTTTAGTCTTTGAGTTTAAGTTGTAAGTAAAAGATAATTTGAACTTTAAATTCACAAAAACAATTATGGTTCACTACATTTAAACTTGATTCATTAGACTCTAGGAATTACCTAAATGCTTGAGAGAGTTCATTTGGTTATTCAGATAATTTAAAAGAACATAAATTATTAAAATTATAAATGCTGGTAACATTTAAACATGTAAGTTACAAAATTATAAAAGTCTTTTTAATAGGGATAATTAAATTGTACTAGTTTACTAGAGATAATATTTGTAGCTTGAATTTAAATGTTCAATCTGTTTTTGAACAGATTCAGTCTGTTGAACGACTGACTCTTGTTTTAGGCTCAGGTCATGATCTCAGGGTCTGAGATCCAGCCCCAT
>NW_022589709.1:27494547-27585757 GCF_004348235.1 Phoca vitulina
TGTTTTAGGCTCAGGTCATGATCTCAGGGTCTGAGATCCAGCCCCATGTTGGGCTCTGCGCTGGGTGAGGAGTCTGCTTGAGTCTCTCTCCCTCTTCCTCTGTCCCTCCCCCTGCTCACACACATGCTCTCTCTCTCTAAATAAGTAAGTAGATAAAATCTTTAAAAAAAAGAAAATATATATTAATTTCTAAAGAAATACTTGTTAAATGAATCAATGAATGAATAATTATTTTTTAAATGTTTTTAAATGTTTTATTTATTTATTTATATTATTCAGAGAGAGAGAGAGAAAGAGGCAGAGGCAGAGGGAGAAGCAGGCTCCCCGCCTAGCAGGGAGCCCGATGTGGGACTCGATCCCAGGACCCTAGGATCATGACCTGAGCCGAAGGCAGACGCTTAACCATCTGAACCACCCAGGTGCCCTGAAAAATTATTTTTTAGTTCTTTTAGGATAATTTCCTTTATGAAACACCTTGTAAAATCACCTCTGATGCTTGTTAAACAATATGGATTTGCAAAGTTTCCTCCACCTGGAGCTACTGATTGAGTAGGTCTTGATGGAATCTAGAAATCTGTTTTTCATTAATATCTCTTTTGACTCTCACAATAGGCAAAATTGTAGTACACTGTCCTAAAGCACATTTCTAATTTGCTCCCTATCCAGTCTAGGTCTGAAGTTTTTTGACTAAGTTCCATGGCTGATGCCATCAGCCCTCCTGACACAAACTTTCTCTGCATGGATGTGCATCAGTGCCAGTTGATGCTCTTCTTTGCTAGCTGGGATTTCCTAGCTGTCTCCAGATCAGATTTGTCCCAGGCTAAGAATCCTGAATAATGTGTTCTGATCCATCAGCAAGCTGCTTACTAAGCTCATTTCATAATAATTATTTTCAATTTATGACAACCTGTTCATGTCAGAAATAGGCATGAAAATAGTAAATTTGGATTGCAACTCACAGTAGAGCTTGACTACTTTTATGTTCCTTTCAGAAAAGCAACTCAGTTACTATGAATGTTTACTTGAATATGTTAAGATTACACTAAGGCTCTTGAGTGACACTTTTCGTTCTTTCTTAACACTATCCTAAAAATGATTCAGTTTTTGGTATTTGTAATAAAATCAAATACTTTATTCAATTGCAAATGCAGAAAATAACCTTCCAGTTTGATCTACTCCTAGGATGTACTCTTTGAACATTAATAATTCCTTTTATAATTCATGGATCCTCAGTTTGCTATGAAATGATACTCTTTCCTGTGTAAAATTACAGGTAAACATGCTTATTCAATAACTACCAGCCAAAGAGTTTGCTCTGACAATGGAAGATTGCTTCTTAAAATTATTGAAATCTATGCCATATTCTACTGTCACTTTATATTCAAAATACTTCATCTGAATCAGAACTGTGATTATTGAGGACTGTCTCTTATATCCTATTGTCTGCCAGCAGAATTACTTGGGCTGAGTTGAATTTTTTAAATCTACTGGCTTTTTCTCAAAAAATAAAATTCATAAGCCTATCATTTAAGATAAATGGGTTATCTAGTTCCCAATGGATCCAAAAAAAAAAAAAAAAAAAAAAAATACAACAACCGAAAAAAATCCCCAAAAACGTTGTTATCCATGAAGTCTTACAACGACAAAGAAGTGGCAGCATACTATGGTACAAATCACCCTAAATTAAATTCACTCACATATTTACCCTTATTTTTACTTTCTTCTTCATAAATTGAAAGCATACAATTCAGTCTTTTTTATACTAAAAATAAGAATACCTTTTGTTAGTCATGTCATCTCCTAATTGAGGACAGAAAGATCAAGAAAGCAGTGTTTTGTGGGATCACTGTAGCTGCAAATTCGCAGCACAGTAATTGCCCAGCATGTGCTAACAAACTGTTCAGCTCATCCAGGCACACTCAGAGTGTAAGGAAGCAAAGAAGAGGAAGATAATCAATGGTAATCATTTCTGTATTTTTTCACTTCCCTTCATATGCCACTGTCATCTCATTTATGTGAGAAAAACAAAAAGTAATTTAGAAAGTTATCAAAATTAAAAGGAGAAAAGTGCAATTTAGAGACAGGAAATATTCATGTGAATTGAAAAGAAGGTTTGATTCTTTCAACATTGAATGAGTACACTTTTGCAACAAGAAAAGATAGCAGTATGTTGTTCTACTGATAATGCCCATCGCAAGGAAAATTCAAAAGTATTTCATGATGAATTGAATTATGCTATGTATATCAGCAGGAGATAAGCAGAAAAACTAGATTAGAGATTATAGTAATATACAGTGTGGTCCACAGTTATTTTAGATTTTGAACATAATCAATTAAAAATGAGTACTCCAGTATTCTAAATGTATGGTTAACTGTTAATAGTTCCTATACAAAAATGGCTGATCATAATATTCAATAACTATCTAGTATACTTTACTAGTGTGCAGATTTGTAGTGGCCATTGTTTATAGAAAGAATAAAATGAGCTCAAAGTCTGTATCATTCCATATCATTCCATATTCATTTGCATATGTGTTTATATATATATTTTCAGGCATGAGCTCAATTTGAATAAAGACATGCATTCAAAGTGATTTAAAATTGACATCCCAATCAAAATACCTCAAACATATATTCAAATTACAAAATTTGATTTTATAATATCCTTATATCACTTAGGCATAATAAAGTAAGCTCAAATGGATGCACTTAGATACTTGGATTTCAATATTTGGACGTCTTTCCTTGCTTTGGGTTAAATAAGTTTAGATAAGTGTCTGATTTTAAATATTTCGGGAAAAGTATGATTATTTTCTTCAGAGTATTATTTCTTTGTTTGGGGGTATTTTTTTGCTCACAATTTATGATGAATATCAGATCTTATAATATCTACATTTAGGAGATTATCAAGTCATGGTTTATGTATATTAACATTTTTTGTGGTGATAAGCTTAGAATCAGCTGTCTCATAGTTCTTGTTCCTAATTTCTGGTTTAATGGCAGGAGGAATGGGGATAGAGGGAAACATATCCAAAGAAAACCTTACCCAACTTTTAACTAACCTTAGTATTTAGATCTCACTTGCTGCCTTTTATTTAATTTATTTGACTTTTCATATAAGCACCGTATGTAAGTCTATTAAACTGGATAATGTTCTACAAAAAGTCTTCAGATATCCTGCCCACATACACAGTTACCTCCAGGCTATTGGGTAACTAGTTTTCTAAAGTGAAAACTACTTTTCAACAAACATTTTCATAATTGATCACAACTCATGTGTAATCACAATTCAGCATGTTTACCTCTTAGATAATATGACCCACTATGAATCCTCAGCAAATTATGAGTCAATCAGACAGAAATCCCTTTTACTTTGCTGAAATTATCATATATGGTCTATTCTCTCTCCTTTTAGGTGAATTCTGCAGATAAGAGTCTATAACTTATTTCCTTAAAGCTATTAAGAGTGCCTGTGTGTTAGACTTGTCCGTAATTTTGTCCAAAACCCCTGTATCATTTCTATATATGCCCTTCCTCCTATCGAAGTGAAATACAAGTCTTCTACCCGTATAATTACCTATTTCTGTCTCTAGCATCCAGCACTTTTAAGCCCTGGATTCCTTGGAGACATGACTTATTTTTATTTTTAATAAAAGGTTTATTCCAGAATAGTTTAAGATTTATAGAAAAGTTAAGATACTAGCACATGCCCACACACCCCATATGCTTCAAACCTAGATTTTCCTATCATTAACATCTTTCATTACTGATATATTTGTCACAATTAATAAACAAATATTGAAACATTATTATAACGAATGTTCATAATTTATCCAGATTTCCTTACTTAACACATAATGTTCTTTTTCTGTTCCAGAATCCCATCCAGGTAACATTACATTTAATCCTCATGGCTCATTAGGTTCCTATTTCTGTAACATTTATTAGACTTCAATTGTTTTCAATGACCTTGAAAATTTTAAGGAGTACTGGTCAGATAATTTATAGGACACTTCTCAGTTTTATTCTTCTCATGATTGTGGTTATGGGTTTTTGAGGAAGAAACACAGAGGTGAAGGGTATTCTCACACATCCATATCAAGGGTACATGGTATCAACATTACTCATCACCATTGCTATTAACTTTGCTTATTTGGCTAAGGTAGTGTTTGTCAGGATTATTCACTGTCAAGTTACTATTGTTTTGCTTTTTTCATACTGTACTCTTTGGAAAGAAGTGGCTATGAAAAGCTCACTTACAGTGTAAGGATGTATGCTCCTTCTCCCTGAATGGTATGTGGGGATTAAACAATACACCACTAAATATCACATAGGCCAAAGGAGAAATCTCAAAAGAAATTAAGAAATATTTGAAGTAAATGAAACTGAAAACACAGTTTATCAAAATTTAGGGGATGAAGCAAAAGCAGTGCTTAGACGGAATTTTATAGTATTAAACACATATTATAAAAGAAGAAAGATCTAAAATCCATAATCTAAGTTTTTAGTTCTAATAATCTAGTTCAAATGGAACTAGAAAAAGAAGAGAAAACTGAACTCCAAGCAAGCAGAAGAAAATTAAGAAATAGAACAGAAAATAAACTTGAAAACAGGAAAAAAAATTAATGAGACCAAAAGCTGTTAAAAAAAAAAAAAACACAGGTGTAAGGAAATGGTCCAGGTTCATTCTTCGGCATCTGGCTGTCCAGTTTTCCCAACACCATTTGTTGAAGAGACCGTCTTTTTTCCATTGCACATTCTTTCCTGCTTTGTCGAAGATTAGTTGACCATAGAGTTGAGGGTCCATTTCTGGGCTCTCTATTCTGTTCCATTGATCTGTGTGTCCCATACTGTCTTGATGATGACAGCTTTGTAAGAGAGCTTGAAGTCTGGAATTGTGATGCCACCAGCTTTGCTTTTCTTTTTCAACATTCCTCTGGCTATTTGGGGTCTTTTCTGGTTCCATACAAATTTTAGGATTATTTGTTCTATTTCTTTGAAAAAAGGGGATGGTATTTCGATGGGGATTGCACTGAATGTGTAGATTGCTCTAGGAAGCATTGACATCTTCACAATATTTGTTCTTTCAATCCATGAGCATGGAACGTTTTTCCATTTCTTTGTGTCTTCCTCAATTTCTTTCATGGGTATTTTATAGTTTTCTGAGTACAGATTCTTTGCCTCTTGGGTTAGATTTATTCCTAGATATCTTATGGTTTTGGGTGCAATTATAAATGGAATCGACTCCTTAATTTCTCTTTCTTCTGTCTTGTTGTTGGTGTATAGGAATGCCACTGATTTCTGTGCCTTGATTTTATATCCTGCCACTTTACTGAATTCCTGTATGAGTTCTAGCAGTTTTGGGGTGGAGTCTTTTGGGTTTTCCACATAAAGTATCATATCATCTGCAAACAGTGAGAGTTTGACTTCTTTGCTGATTTGGATGCCTTTTATTTCTTTTTGTTGTCTGATTGCTGTGGCTAGGACTTCTAATACTATGTTGAATAGCAGTGGTGATAGTGGACATCCCTGGCGCATTCCTGGCCTTAGGGGGAAAGCTCTCAGTTTTTCCCCATTGAGAATGATATTCGCTGTGGGTTTTTCATTGATGGCTTTTATGATATTGAGTTATGTACCCTCTATCCCTATACTCTGAAGAGTTTTGATCAAGAAAGGATGCTGTACTTTGTCAAATGCTTTTTCTGCATCTATTGAGAGGATCATATGGTTCTTGTTCTTTCTTTTATTAATGTATTGTATCAAACTTATTGATTTGCTGATGTTGAACCAACTTCTTAAACTCAACACCCAAAGAACAAAAGATCCAAACAAGAAATGGGCAGAAGACATGAACAGACATTTTTCCAAAGAAGACATCCAAATGGCCAATAGACACATGAAAAAGTGCTCAACATCGCTCGGCATCAGGGAAACCCAAATCAAAACCTCAATGAGATACCACTTCACACCAGTCAGAATGGCTAAAATGAACAAGTCAGGAAATGACAGATGTTGGCGGGGAATGCGGAGAAAGGGGAACCCTCCTACACTGTTGGTGGGAATGCAAGCTGGTGCAGCTATTCTGGAAAACAGTATGGAGGTTCCTCAAAAGGTTGAAAATAGAGCTACCCTACATCCCAGCAATTGCACTACTGGGTATTTACCCCAAAGATACAAATGTAGTGATCCGAAGGGGTACGTGCACCCCGATGTTTACAGAAGCAATGTCCACAATAGCCAAACTGTGGAAAGAGCCAAGATGTCCATTGACAGATGAATGGATAAAGGAGATGTGGTATATATATACAATGGAATATTATGCAGCCATCAAAAGGAATGAAATCTTGCCATTTGCAACAACGTGGATGGAACTAGAGGTATTATGCTGAACGAAATAAGTCAATCAGAGAAAGACATGTATCTTTCTGATATGACCTCACTGATATGAGGAATTCTTAATCTCAGGAAACAAACTGAGGGTTGCTGGAGTGGTGGGGGATGGGAGGGATGGGGTGACTGGGTCATAGACATTGGGGAGGGTATGTGCTATGGTGAGCGCTGTGAATTGTGTGAGACTGATGAATCACAGACTTGTACCTCTGAAACAAATAATACATTATATGTTAAAAAAAAAGAAGAAGATAGCAGGAAGGGAAAAATGAAGGGGGGGAAATCGGAGGGGGAGACGAACCATGAGAGACTATGGACTCTGAGAAACAAACTGAGGGTTCTAGAGGGGAGGGGGGTGGGGGGATAGGTCAGCTTGGTGATGGGTATTAAAGAGGGCATGTATTGCATGGAGCACTGGGTGTTATACGCAAACAATGAATCGTGGATCACTACATCAAAAACTAATGATGTAATGTATGGTGATTAACATAACATAATAAAATAAAAAAAAAAATGTGTTTGCTCCAAAAAAAAAAAAGAAAAAAGAAAAAAAATGTGAAACCAGTTCAATTAAAAAAAATAAATAAAATCATAAAAATACAAATGAAATAAAAAAAAATCTATAAAATTGATAAACCTTGACCAGGATAACTAAGAAAAAAAAAAAGAGAGAAAGGACACAAATAACTAACATTAGAAATGAAAGAGGAGACATCACTACAGATCCAATGAACATTAAAAGGATAATAAAGTTATACAACTGTATATCCACAAGTTTGAGAACCTAGATGAAACAAATCAACTCCTCAAAAAACTAAAGCTGCCGGGGTGCCTGGGTGGCTCAGTCATTAAGCGCCTGCCTTCAGCTCAGGTCATGATCCCAGGGTCCTGGGCTCGAGCCCCACATCGGGCTCCCTGCTTGGCGGGAAGCCTGCTTCTCCCTCTCCCACTCCCCCTGCTTGTGCTCCCTCTCTCGCTGTGTCTCTCTCTGTCAAATAAATAAAATCTTTAAAAAAAAAATAGACTAAAGCTGCCAAAACTCATAGAAGAAGAAATAGACAAACTTAATAGGCCTATGTTGATTAAAGAATCTTGAAGACTTTGGGTTTAGTGATGATTTTTTAGATACCAAAGACACAATGCATGAAAAAAAATAATTGATAAGCTGGACTTGATTAAAATTAAAAACTTTGCTCTGCAAAAGACCCAACCAAGAATGAAAAGATAAGCCACAGCCTTGGAGAAAATATTTTCAAAAGACATATATGATTAAAAAAAAAACCTGCTATCCAAAATATACAAAGAACTCTTAAAATTCAATAATAAGAAAACAAACAAACCAATTAAGAAAATGTCCCAAAGCCAGAACAGACACATCACTAAAGAGGACATATAGATGGCATATCAGCATATGAAAAGATGTTCAACATCATTTGTCATTAGAGAAATGCAGATTAAAACACTGTTATACAACTTATTAGAATAGCCAAAATCCAGAACACTTGCAACACCAAATGTTAGCAAGAATGTGGCAAAGATGTGGAGTAACAGGAACACTCTTCATTACCAGTGAATGAAATGAAAATGGTACAGCCACTGTGAAAGACAGTTCAGTGGTTTCTTATAAAACTGAACATACTCTTACCTTATGATCCAGCAATTATGTTCCTTGGTATTTATCAAAGGAGTTCAGAATTTATGTTCACTCAAAACCTGCACACAGATGCATAGCAGCTTTATATATAATTGCCAAAACTTGGAATCAATGAAGATGCCCTTCAGTAGGTGAATGGATACATAAACTGGTACCTCCAGACAATGAAATATTATTCAGTGCTAAAAAGAAATGAATTTTCAAGCCAGGAAAAGACATGGGGGAAACTTAAATGCGTATTACAAAGTGAAAGATGCCAATCTGAAAAGACATATTGTGGTGATTCCAACTATATGGCATTCTAGAAAAGGCAAAACTATGGAACCCATAAACTGTTAGTGGGGTGGAAATAAACAGGTGTAATGAAGAGGATTTTTAGGGCATCAAAAATACTCTATATAGATACTATGATGATGGATTCATGACATTATACATTCATGCAAATCTATAAGGCAAAACACCAAGAGTGAACCCTAACGTAAACTTTGGACTTTGGATGATTATGATGTGTTAATGTAGGTTTATCAGTTGTAACAACTGTACCACTCTAGTTGGGATGTTGATAATGAAGGAGGCTAGGCATGTGTTGGGGCCAGGGTATGTAAGAAATCTCTGTACTTTCAATTTTGCTGTGAACCTGAAACTGCTTTAAAAAATAAGATCTATTATAAATTTCCATTAGGTTCCTTAAAGTCTTTGCTGAGACTTTTTAATCTTTTATTTGTTTCAGATGTTTTTGTAATTGCTTGTTGAAACATTTTATGATGGTGATTTAAAATCCTTGTCAGATAATTTGATAATCTGTGTCATATCAATGTTGGCATATATTTTTTTTTTATTCAACTTGACATTTTCCTGATTTTTGCAAAAGGGAAAAGGAGGAGACACCAATTATTTACTGCCAAGTGGGACTGTCAGTTTAGCTTTCCCACTCAGCTTCTGTTGATATCTAGTGGGTATGTTCTCCTGGTTTCTCAGAGCATGAGTAGGAATAATAGCTATGCAATAAGGTCTTCATTTATAGCACTGGCTTGAGAGGGTGACTCCTACTTTGCCTCTGGGAGTGCTCTCTTTATGACAGGCAACGGTGAAAGTCCTGACTCTCCACTAGGTCTCTCTGATGCCATCTCAACATAGATGGAAAGGACAGGAGTGGAAATTCAGGCTCCCTCTGTGGCCACTGACAGGGACAGGTAGGTTATGGCTCAGTACTGCCAGACAGTGACCAAAGTCCCTACTTCATATTGTGCCTTGATATTACATCAGCAGGGATTAGTGTGGAACCAGGTCTTCTCATTATAGTCTGGTGCAATTAGAAGGCCAGGCAGCTGTCAGTGGTAGAGATTGGACTGCTACCTCTCTGAGTCATTTCTGTAACATCTATAATGTTCAGATGATTAACTTTCCACTCTGAGGGCAGAATACATATCAAAGAACTACATATATTCCACCTCTTTGGAAGTTCTAGGCTTATTGAAGTATTTCACATATGAAAGCTGTATGATTAGGCTAGACTTCAGAGAGACGAATCTTGTACGGAGACAGTTATAAGGTACAGAAACAGACAAGGCAAGAAATGATATAATGCAGAACTAAGACGTTGCCTGTGCCATTGGAAGAGGAAAGACAAATACAAAAAAATAAAAGTTACGAGGCGAATAAGATGGTGGTTGTTTGGGATCAGTTGTTTGATAGAAAACAATACCCAGTACATGTTTAAAATTTACAATATTCATGATGACTCTAGAAGCTTATTCCCCATACATTAACATTCTATAGTTGTGAAGATTTTTTCTCATATACCAGACTCTAGTTCATATTTTGATATATAAAAAAAGAGCCACACTCTAAAACATGGGGAATTGTAAGAAGAAAGTATTCTTTAATTGAAGGTAAGAAAGTGCACAGTAGAGCAGAATAGCATATTTATAGTAGTAGCGACACTGCTTGCTACATTCAGGGTCACTTATGACTTACTGGAGAGTAGGGTGATTTAATAAGAAACATCAGAAATATCAAACCCTATTTTTGAACACTAGAAAGCACTAGACAAAAAAAAAAAAAAGATTCTAGTGATAATGATTCCTCAAATTAGGGCTTAAAATGGTAAAAATATTACTTTTCCCCTTCTGTTAAGAATAAAGTTCAGAAAGAAAAGAATCAGATAAATACATGAAATCTTTAAAGCCAATCATTAATAATGATAGTAAACGTGAATTTTATATATGCTTATATGGGAAATATATATGTGTATACACTCACACATATATATGCACACACACATACTTACACACACACACACTACAGTTTTAGAATCTTAGAACCCTTCAGCTTTATTTTTTAAATGTGTTTGTAATACTGCTTTTGATTTTAAAAAAAATAGCAAAGATTTCACCTCTGAAAAACAGTTAAGTTCTTTAGTAAATCTGAACTTAAAATGATTTCAATGAATACAAAATCTCAAAACTATGTTTTCAATATTGCTGATCAAACTTCACAGCCTGACTTTTACTATATATTTAGCACTTAACTTTTGACGAGTTTCTTCAGGTCCTAAATATTTTTATAAAATTTTATGATCAAAGGGTTAATTATAACAGTCTTATAAACCCAAGTGATTGTTTATATATGCTTTCTTCTCATAAAGATTATAATTTTATCCTTATAAAATGATCATCATGATGCTAATAAAATGATATTAATAGCTAATATTTACTGATGCTTAACCCTAAAACAAGCATTGTAATAAATGCTTTCTGTACAGTCTCAATTATATTTAATAGATTCATCTGGGTAGTTGCTCAAAATTATACCTAGTAGGAGTAAGAGCAATATTCAAACTCTAAACTCTCTCTAAAGTGTGTGTACTTAATCCCTATTACATTATCTTGAATTTGTATATGATTACATTGTCTTTTAAAATCTTTGTGTGTAGGGGTGCCTGGGTAGCTCAGTCAGTTGAGTGTCCGACTTGATTTCAGCTCAGGTCATAGAATCTCAGGGTTGTGGGATCAAGCACCCAGTTATGCTCTGGGCTCAGCATGGAGTCTTCTTTGAGATTCTCTCCCTCTCCCTCTGCCCCTCCCCACCCCCGCTCACATTCCCTTGCACATGGTCTCTCTCCGAAAGAAAGAAAGAAAGAAAGAAAGAAAGAAAGAAAGAAAGAAAGAAAGAAAAAGAAATAAAAAGAAAAAAGAAACACACTTTGTGGGTAAGGTGAGAGTAAAAAATATGTTCCCCAAATCACAAAATAATTGTACCATCTAAAAAAGGTAAAATTACCATAAACATAAGGAAAAAATCCTTTAGCTTACTATAAAAAAATAATATTTCAGCTAATAGTTGGACAAAATGGAATCTGTTGTTCCAGATATAGGTGTAAACAACATGCCATTTATCTTTAGAAGGTTGAGGAAAATTTACAAATACCTTAACCATTATATATTTACTAAAATCTATTAGTGTCTTTATAGATTTTGTTGAGCCTTGGAGGACATCAGTTACTACCCTATTTTTACCACCCCACTCACAGAGATTACATTCTAAAAAGACTGAAAGATTATATCTAATACAACATAATAATTCTTATTTTCAAAGCTAGTATTTAGCACATGGTAGGTTTTTTAATCCTAAATTTTTACTCCAAGAAAGTATGCAGGCATACCATCAGGCTTAGCCCCATCATTCATGTATAGCACCTGCAGCTTTGTTCAGCTGACTTTGAACTGTGGATCCAGGAACATATACCTGAAATTTATCATAGATAAAGGATGTTTACTGATGGAGAGTGAAATGATCAAGCTTTTTCCACAAGGGAGAATGAAACAAGTTGCATTTTTAATAGTTATCATATATAATCCCAAATCCTGTTTATCCCTTTACCTGTAGTTGATTTCACAATCAATTTTAATTCTAAAGATCAAATGAAGAGTAAAAAGGAGAATATATTTTATATTTTGAAAAATCAATTCTTAAAAACAACTTTGCACCAGCTTTCAAAACTTTGTTTAAAAATTACTCGAGTAGGGGCACCTGGCCTGGGTGGCTCAGTCAGTTAAGTGGCAGCCTTTGGCTGGGGTCATGATCTCAGGGTCCTGGGATGGAGCCCCACATCTGGCTCCTTGC
This sequence comes from Phoca vitulina, assembly GCF_004348235.1. Taxonomy (NCBI): domain Eukaryota; kingdom Metazoa; phylum Chordata; class Mammalia; order Carnivora; family Phocidae; genus Phoca; species Phoca vitulina. The sequence continues at coordinate 27,506,717 of NW_022589709.1, forward strand.
TCAGCAGGAGCCTGCTTCTCCCGCTCCCTCTGCTTGTCACTCCCCCTGCTTGTTCTCTGTGTGTCAAATAATTAAATAAAATCTTAAAAAAAAAAAAAAAAAAAAAGAATTACTCAAGTATCACTCTGCCTGACTGCTACCAAGTCACTATCATGGACAGTGCTGTCTGTAGCCCATCAAGCTGGTAAGTAAGAGTCACCAGGTGCTGGGTAGGACAGGCTCACAGGTACAGTGCATGCAGTATGCAGGGAGTTCATGGACATACCAGTAAGTGCATCAATTGCAACATAAAAGGCCCGCCATGTGTGGAGGGCAATGTGATCACCTTGATGGAATCAGAGCAAGGGGCTCAGACGCTGGGCTGAACCTACTGAACCTACTGCATCCTAGATATCTGAGTTGATGACCACTAGGCCCATCTGCATGATTTGCAACTGTTTAAAAAGTGTTTAAAATAAAAAAATATATATATATTTGAGTAAAATAAACACATATATTATGAAATAAATCACTTCCCAGAATGTGCAGTACATTTTTAAGGATAATTTCACATCTCCTGACTTCCTAATTGGCAGTCAATAAATTGACAGAGAGAAAGATGCTAAATACAACTTACTCAAGCAGCCCCAAATATGTATATTGAAAAATAATATTTACAATTGTATAAATTTCAGTACTTTGTAAAGTCATTCACCACACACACACACACACACACACACACACACACACACCCCTAGACTGCAACACTTGGAATACTACTGAACTAACGCTGAGAAGAGATACTTTTCTACATAGTATGCGTTTGCTGATTTTGACAGCAGATAAGGAAAACAAATGTTTCATCCCCAAACCCTCCGGCTCCAGTCAGTGGTGTACCTTCCTGTTTTCCCTACCTTTAGCTCCTTCCAACATCCAGTAGGTGAAGGATGGAGGGCTATCAGTAAACTCAGGTCCTGTTATTTGAGGTAGAGTGATTTCAAACTCTCAAAATCAGGAAAACAACATTTTAAATGTGGGATTTCAGCTTTGTCCCGAGGCTTTGATCTTATACAGTTAATTCTGGATGATATTGGGCATAATGTAAGCTACTAATGTCACTGGATGTGTAATGATGTTAAACAGACATCACGGTCCCAGACTTCAGGATAAAATTAGCTCATTCCATCACGAAGACATCAAACCTCCATTTTCATAAATAGAATACATAGATGGCACTGATTAAAGCAAAACAATAATTACAGTTAAAGGAAAGAAAACTATAGCTTCACAGAGTCACAGCCAATATTTTTCTGAGCATTTTAGATGAAACCAAAGCCAATCCTAAAAACAATTGATGAAGACTGCATAATTAAAGATTGTTCTTTAGGCAAATGAATAAACAATGACTAAGTTTTAGTAATGATAGTCCTGAAGCAAGAAGCAGACATCTCTGTGTAATTTCCTATTATAGAGTATAGAATATATTAAAGCGACACAAAAAGAACCATGATTGTTCATGATTGTATTTAGATACTTGGATTCAGTGAATCCCTTTTTATCATTCCCTAGGAGACTATATTTTGGGGGGAAGAGGTTAGTGTCACTTAAAGATATACTCCTCAATAGATCCTGTGGTAAGGAGACTTCTAGATGGCCCTCAAGGTTCACGCGCACTGGTACACATGTCTCTACAATCTCTCCCCTTGATTGTGGGAAGAACTCCTGAATATAGTGAGATATAAAGCTAGCTATTTTATACGACAAAATATTTTCAGGTGTAATTAAAGCCCCTAATCAGCTGTGTTTGACTTAATTAAAGGGGAGGTTATGCTGGGAGGGCTTGATCTAATCAGGTAAAGGAAGGACTAGAGCCTTCATGGAGGTCAGATATGCTTCCCTGCTGGCTGCTTTAAAAATATAAGCTGTCAAGTGAGAGTCCTTTTGCAGAGCAAATGGCAAAGAACTGAACCTAGCTGTTAGTCTCCAACTAACAGGGAGCAAGAAAATGGGACCTTAATCATATAGTCACAAAGAACTGAATTCTTCTAACAGCCACTTGGGTTTGGAAGAGGGTCCCAAGCAACAGAAAGGAATACAACATGGCGACCGCTTTTATTTCATCCTTGTGAGACCCTGAATGGAGAACCCAGTGAAGATGTGTCCAGATCCCTGACACACGGAAACTGTGAGACAATACATGTATGTTGTTTTATACAGTTTAGTTTTTGGTGACTTGTTATGTAGTCATAGAAAATTAATACAGACTCTAATCCTCCGAGTAATCTCCGGGTCCTACCTATAGAACCAACATAAGCTTTATCTATTATTTTTATTATAATCATATTTTTAAATTCAAGTCAAGTCACATTTTTCCAAAAAAATCATACAATTTTTTTTGTCAAGACTATATTTCACACACAAATACCCTATATATTCCTACCTGAGGGAAAATATTCTCTTCATTTAGACTAGGTATAATTTGAATAAATTAATTTCTACTTTTTACTTTTAAGCAGGCCCAAACTACTCATATTTCACTCACTAAAGCATGTTTAATTGTGGAACCTTAAATTAACATTCAGAATTGAAGTAGTAAATGTTTTATAATGCATGTGGCCAGGAAACTTACAAAGCACATTAATGCAATACATAAATAGTTTTAGAAATATGCAACCATGTACAAGCATAACCATTTGAGGAAGGAATTAAATGCTGAGATAAGTTTTAGTTTGTGTGTTTTGTAACGACACACAAAAAAGTAATATTTTTTAGAAAAAGCAAAATGTATTGTTATCTCTAATATTCATCACATTTGCTTGTAAAGGCTATTTGGCCAACAGTTGTGAATGTGCTAGCCAGGCAGGGAGTTAATGATACCATTTGCAAAGCACTCTCCAACATGCTCCTAGGGATGTCTAGATTGTTATCTGCTCACAGAGAGCTGAAGTCTCTTAGTTGGTGCTAGTGTTTTCCCTACTCAGAAACAGTTAACTCCTGATTCAAAATGTTTATCAGCCAGGATGGATAATTGGAATAAATCTATAACATGGATTTTATATGTTATTTACATTGTGGGAAATCATAACTCTTCAAACGAAGTAACCATTCTTCACATTTTCACTCTGTATGACTAGAAAGGGGTATGATGTCCTGCTCCCGACCCCCTGCTGATAACTCTTCCCAAATGACCTTCACGATTTATTCAACTCCTGTAATGGGTAAGCTTGCTGAGCACGTGGATCTTGTATTTCTTACAGAACCCCTAAAAGATAGATTTTAACCTCAAATGCAAAGGCTAAAGTTGAGCAACTTACTCTGAGGTCGCAGCCAATGGAAGGCGAGCAAGATACTAACCATCTATCTTATTTGGGAGCCACTTTTCTTTCCCAATTCAAATGACTCTCCATCTTGTCTATATCTATCCTATCAGTAGCCACCAAATAAATTGGTTTCCCCTCCTTGACTTCCTCAAAGAGCATCCTAAGCCTCATTGCCTTGAAACCCCCCAATTCTGAAGCCACAGTAAACAAGAACAAACAAGATGGAGAAAATTAAAAAGGATCATGCCCTTCCTTTTATAGGCTTCCATTCTGAGGCTGGTAAAAAGACTGAACACAGAGGCAACTTAGAGTTTGTATTCTTCTATGGGACTGAGCAATCTTATTTCTGAATCACTGAAATTAAAAGTGATTTTAGAACTGTTTATATGATAATATGCAATAAAATCACAATCATGTTAGGATTTTCATCTGGGTCAAGGAAGTTTACACGTAATGAATAAAGTTTAAGGGGGCAGTGGAAGAGCCACCTGCTAAAGTTTGAGCATTTTCTTACTTGTCTATTTGTTTTTCATACTGCTCTTGCTCAGATAGATTTACCCTCTGTAATTAACTCTTTTAGTGACAGAAACATCAGTGCAAACTGGCTTAAGCAACAAGGGAATATACTGACGCATAAGCACAAATCCAAATGATGACACTGACTCCTGCTTTCTTTCTACCTTCTTCTACGTGTTGACTTCACTCTTCATGGCGTGGCAACATATGCAGATACAAGAGATACCACCTGGTTAAAGTCCAGTGGAAGGGGGATCTCTTGAAGTGGTCTGAAAGGGCCTGAGAGTCACTTTGATCAGACTAGCTTAGATTATGTGCTCATCCCTAAATGAATCATGTGGCCGGGAAATGTTATCCAAGGACAGGTGCTGATTTGGTTCACATGCCCCATACTTGTTGCTAGAGTAAAGCCTGCTTCAGACCACACAGACTGAAATTAGGGGAAGGATAGAACACCAAATGAAAAGCCAGGGCTGTCACAGGAAGAAAGAGAAATGGATGCTGGGAAAGCAAATAACTATCTACTGAGAATGGTTGTTTTGTGAAATTCTATTCCAGCAGGATATTCCAAGCATTAGACAAGATTTTAAGGACCCGACCCATTTAATTTAAGCCTTTTTGCTACAAAGCTCAGTCTTCATACTTCTTACTTCTGTATTAGCTTTTTACATCTTTGACTGTTATCCACATATGCCGGTGTTCAGCCCTGGGTCATAAATTGTTCAGAGCCTCTGTTCCAGAAGCTTGATGACAGTCTTTCTCCCTTGCCCCATTGTCAAAGATGGGTTCAAGTACTGCTCATAAATGTTTAAGAAGAAGATCAAATATGAATAGTCAAATGTAATTTGCAGTCTGTGTAGCTTTTACTTGATGCTAAGTTACAGGGATTTTCTCAGAAAGACTCCAGAAGTACATGGGACGCCTGGGTGGCTCAGTCAGCTCAGGTCATGATCCCAGTGTCCTGGGATAGAGCCCCGCATCGGGCTCCCTGCTCAGCGGGAAGCCTGCTTCTCCCTCTCCCTCTGCCTGCCGCTCCCACTGCTTGTGTGCGCTCTGTCAAATTAATAAAATCTTAAAAAAAAAAAAAAAGACTCCAGAACTACAGTTTTTCTAGAATTTCTTTGTCAGAACACTCACTGAGTTTGAAAAGCTGCACTGCAATGATGAAGCCATAAAATGGCCTTCAATTCCATATCCATTTGCTCCCACTTGCACGTTTAAATTTGTAGCAGAAATCCAAATGTTTAGCTTAATTGCCCTACTATGAAATACAGAGATTTATGAAAAGATGTTAACAGCCTGTCCCTGTGCCATCATTGAAAAGTCTTGCTGGGTATTCAATAATAGGAAAGAAAAAAAGCAAAAGTATAAAGAGGCAAAAATTACATTTAAATCAACATGGCAAAAGGTTTCCATGGTACAAAGAAAAATTAAATCAAACAGTCGGGTTCTTTTCAACTGAGGCCTTTAAGGAAATGGGCAAGATGTAATGTTCTTTATTTGTCAGACAAGTGACACAGTTAATCAGTGCTAATTGCCCAGGATTGGCCTCTCAGTTACGTCAGTTAATTAAAGTACATTCTCATATGTACTGACCAAACCCCTCTATGTGTTGGGTAGGCAGAGAAATGAAAGGCATAGACAGTGGGTCCCTCTGTCACTTGGAAAGAGAAATCAATACTGATTTAGTTGTAGCAGAATTGAGCTATTTTGTCTTCAGTCTTTTTATCTGCAAGGCCCCCTGGCCATCAGTGTGGGAAAACATTCATGGAACAAATGCATTTAGCAGGAGTAATCATCATCATCGTGAAGTGCTTATCAGAAATGAAGACAAAATGCAATTAGGCTAGATTTACAGTTGGACCAATAATTACCACTCAGATGTTTCAGCTGAATGGAAAATACATGATTCCAAACCATGACATTTGTGTTCGATTGCTTTCTCCTCCTTTCTCTTGTGATCTCTAACCCTCCTCCATTTTCTTTTTTTTTCTACTTTTAAAATATGTCAGTCATGATGTAGCACAGCTGAATAATTGTCATCGAGTCAAATGCTTGCAGGTGGTTAATGGAAACAGAAAATTAAATGAACAGCAGTAAAGAAACTCATACAAAATTAAAGAACTCTATTGCAAATTTAAAGGGTCATTTGGTTTCATCAAAAATCAAATAATATGAATATGTTATCCTCTGCATGAAAGAGACTATGTTAAATTGTTTTGAGAGCTGAAAAATGAGCAATCAATGGTGTGCTAATGAAATTTGTGAAAAAATCATGCACTATTGAAATATGCTGTAAATTGTCATTTAGTCCCTGCAGACGAAGGCCTACTTTGAGGGATCAATTTTTTTTTCTCTTGAACTTACTGTTTACCTAAATTATTGAATTGAAGATATGACTTGAAACAAGTTAAGATTGTTCTTAAAAAGAAATGAGAGTAGGATTAGACTAAGCAGACCTCTCGGAGTTGAAAAAACAACAACAAAAACAAAACCACCACCAAACTAGTTACTCCTTCAAAAATGTCTATTCTGAGACATTTTTCCTTATATGACAGAAACCCAACAATTCATAACACATTCATGATATGTCCAAAGAACAGAATCAATGGCCCCATTGACCTGCAAGGACTTAAGATGGTTTAGACCAACTAAGCTCTCATCTGCCTGGCATTTTTGAAACATACAATTGATAAAACTTTTGTGAAAAGAGAAGCTGTCTTTCTGGTGAAGCATCAGATATAATGTTGTATGGTGTCATTCGGAAGTGGATTTCAGTTACAGATTCTTTAAGAATAGATTTCAAGGTTGCAAAGCATTACATTCTTTATTCACTCCTTTTTATTTTTCATTATCCTCTTCATTCTCTGGGAAACCCAGAAGTCAATATGAAATGTCTTTTGTCCATCATAAAATGATTTTCATCTTTGATGGTTGCTCATATCAAAGGGAAAGAAAAATGAAGACATATAATTGAGGCTTCATTGGAAATAACTCAGACATTTGTGACATTGCCTTGAATGGCTATCTAGTAGCTGAATATTTTTAATGACTAACAAAATCTTAGAGGGTGTTTGAAAGTGAATCAGTTTTTCACATTAAAAAACAAGACTTAAAAATAAATATTCCTAAAAGAACAGCTTTAAAAAGGTTAAAATAAAACATGTTTCTTAAACAATACAAATCCCTTAAAATGATTCAGTCTTTTCAAATGCAAAACAAAATGCATCTTATCTTGCACTAGTGAGAAAGAAATAATATTATAAACACACAGTTTTTTCTTTTTCAATTATCCCTGATGATTAAACCAGTAAAAGCATCTTTGATAGTTTTTTTTCCCCCTCTCAAACTTATGAGCTGTCAGTGGATTGTACATGATGCAGAGGTGAAAATATTGATTCACCTTTTCATCTGAGTGAGTACAAAAATATACCTTATTTTAATAATACCTAGCAAAGGTAAAGCTTAGTTGCTTGTCATTTCATGTTAAAATAAGATAAAAACCCAAAATAGCTCAACAAATATGAATAGTTTGCATTGAACAAGTTATAATGAAATGGCCAATTTTTTGAGTTAAAGCATTTTTCTGTATATTTTTCAAATGTTACTCCAATTTTAAAGATTTTCTGCCCTTTTTCTAACTAAAGCTCTTTAATGCCCCTATTTTTACATAACAGTAATATTGTTGTCATTTAAATCCAGCCATTCAAATACTAAATGTGTAGAAACATTATACAATATTCAAAACAGTACTCTTTGAAGACCCACCACTACAAAAAATATAGATGAAATTTGTAGCACGGACATCACCATTAGTCCCACTTAACATCACTGCTGTTCCATCTTTCTTTTAAATTAAAATTTTAACTTTTTTTTACTTTTCACATAAATATAAGACATTTTATGCCAAAGGCAAACATCTTTATTTTGATGTATTAAACTGCAATTTCTACAAATATCCCAGCCCCATTAAAGGCCTGTATTCAATATTTCTGTTCAGTTCAAAGTACATTTCTTACAGACAGAGTACAGAGCACAGGTGTGTCTGAAACATTATATATCTTGATAAATATATCCCCTTTCAATAATTCTATTCCCTTAAATTAATACATATCAAAGCTGCAAGTTTGAGGGGAAAATAGAAAACATTTATACTAGCATTCGGAGTGCCTTTCTGAGTTCAGGATGGCACCAGAGGCTAGGAAAGATGTTTCCTCAGTTGTTTGAGAGTCTGTGGATGAGACTAGTCTAACAAATATGAAATAAGTACAAAAATCAGTGTAAGTTCGTCGTAATTTTCTAGAGCTGTCAAGGTCAAGAAAATTACAGCAAGACTATAGTGGAGAGTGTGTTACCTTGCCGAGGTCCACCTTCAGGAATAGGGCGCTCATTTTCCCAGCTGCCAGGAATGCTTGCCACTGACAGCCCAGAGCTAAGTCCCTCCCCTACAAGTACACGTCACCTACAGGAACTGCCTCCAAAACTTGCTTGCCTTCATCTGGGTCCACATCTGGGATCCATGTGGGTACAACGTGTGCACCCTTGCCTCAGTTTTAGGCATCTCTAAAAGGCCACCATAGTCTCAGTGCTCCCCATGGGATCAGATAAGCCATTGTTATTCCCTCCTTAATTTGCCCACTACTGCTTCTCTTATTTCATCATTGAGGGTTGCTTGAGAGCAAGCCTCAAGAAACTTTTGCACACAGATCTTAGTGTCAGATTTGGGTTTCCAGTAACCCAATCGAAAAGAGAAACCTTCATTTGCACGTGAGTGATAGGCAGCATTTGGATGATTACAGAGATGAAGGGAAAGCATCATAGCCTGGTGTGGCTTGGAATACACAAACCCTGGTGAAAAGTGGAAGTGACTTACTATGTTTGGAAGATGGCGAAGAGTCCCTGGTCTGACAATCTGAGGGATTTTCAGGGAATTATTTGAAATGAGAAGGGAGAAGATAGGTATTAGTAGAATGTGAAAGATATTAAACATCATGTAAAGGATTTGGATTTTATTGAGTAGATGTTTGCAAGTCACTCTAAGTATGGAATAAAAGTAGAATGTTTAAGGAAGCTTGGTATAGCAAGGATATGCAGTATGGAATAGAAATAGGAATGATACCACAAATCTGTATCTTAGAGAGTGAAGGCCTGCACAGGGGCAACAGAAAGGATAAATGAATCTCTCTTTCCACTTTCTTTCTGTGTGTGTGTGTGTGTGTATGTGTGCATTGTTGAAAAAGAGAAAAAAATCTCACATATACTTTCTAAGGAAGTCCCAGAAGGTATGAATAGGTCTTTAATGAATCCTCTGTTATGAACTGTTTTTCCAAATCTACCTTAGAGATAAATTACCTGGTATATTTTTTCCTTCCATTACATATTTCCTACTTCTATCTTGTGGAGATACTTATGAAAAATAAAACAAACTTGTAAAGAAAGTGAGAGGAAGAAGAAGGATAATCAAAGGACCTGGAAAATGGTACATAAACTAAATAATTGCCTTCTGGCATAACTGAGAGTTGTTTTCCTCAGCCTGAACCCTGTGTTCAAATCCTCTCCCTAGGATACAAGGTGAAAGACAAAAGACCTAAATGAAATAGTAAGTGTCCTATAATCTAATTACTTCTTCACTAACCTCGAACAAGACATTAGGTTCTCACCACATACCTTGTTCCCCAGGACTGTTTTCCATATTCTTTTTCCCTTTAGGAGCAGTTTGAGTTTGTCTTTCAACATGACAACATCTATCATCCTTCAGTGAATTAGCAAGTGTATCAGTAGGTTATCATTAATATCCAAATAAAGATCCCAAAAGCAAATTCCTGACAGTCTTATAATTACTTTCAAGTACTGCAGATATTTCTATTATTTATTTATAACTCCTTCAAAATTAGGAAGATGTCCAAATCAGATTGTCTGGTAATATCTCCTCATGCACACATGAAGAAACAATTAAGAATGTAAATACTATTTCAAATCACAACGAATACATTTGTTCTTCCGAAAAAACCTGAGGCTACCCTAACAGATTCATAGAGCACTTTGCTGATTCTAGCCTAGGTTACCTAGCCATGGAATAAAGAAATATTAAATTGCTATGGGTTCCTTTAAATTTTTGTCTTCCTAAGAAAGGAGTTATACAGATACATTGGTTTAAAGATTTCAATATAATAGCATTTGAATTTAAATGGTTCCCCTTCATTTTGATTTTACATTCTTAAATAATTCAGTATATACCCAACATCCAAATTCCTCCAATTAATAGTTAGGAAAATGAGGGTAGAATAGGATACCTACTTTAAACTTCTGCAAGACATCAAATTTCCATCAACTTAACTTAGTAGTTCTAAATGCGAATCCAAGTTTCCGATCTTCTAGAAATTCCACCTTGCCTGATTATGGAAAGCCTGAGTCCTGACAAAATCCCTTATTAAAAAAATGATTTTCTTCACAAGTCATTGACTCTTACATATTTTGTCAAATAGCAATGACATTTTGTCATGCCTAGCATGGCGTAGTCATTTAATACTGAACAATAATGTACTTTGTTGTTCTTTCTGTCTACTTTTCTAAGGGCATGCTTTGACTTGATTTTGTGATGAAGCAGAGGAAATTGTATCTTTGTTTTTCTCTTCTATTTCTATTTTGTCATAATTGTACAAATTATCCTGAACCAGATGACAATAGGGCATCTTATAAAATACAAAAATTATTCAGTGAATTCTGATATTGCTCTGGCCACACTGGAGCTAAACTGCATTCTGGCCACACTGGAGCTAAATTGCATTGCTATTTGGAGACTCAGGTTTGATTATTAGAACTCAAGTTGGGCAATCAGCGCCTGAAAACCTCTGGAATCCTCCAAAACTCTCTTTATACCAGCCCCCACACCACCACTATTGCTGTAGATGGAGGTTATGCAGGAAGGGTGAGGAGAATTAGCTAACTTTTTAAAGTCACTTGCCACCAAAGTGAGGGGAATGGTTCTTCTTGGAATCTAAGTTAAGGAGATGAGGTTTATCACACGGAATAGGTGACAGTGATTTTCTTCAATCTAGGTCATTTTGATTATGCTACGGACTATTTTCTCATCACAGAGAGCTTTTCAAGAAAACAGTAGTAAAATTGCCAGAAGTATTTTTGTTTCACATAATTAAGGACTTGTATACTCAAAAGGGAATTAAATAATGGAACAAAATTATGTGGAACTGTGGACATTTAATAATATAATGAAGGGGTAGGGACCCAAACTGTTTGCTTACTTAGGTAATTACAGCTGAAGATTTACATTGAGAATCAATCAGTGTTTTTCAGGTGTTTAAAAATTATTCCAATCAAAGTGTCATCTGATTAATTTTGAAAACAAAGTTTTTATCTTATTTTTACTACTTGTGATTGGGCTAAAGTGTTCAAGGCTACTGAAATTTAAGTGAATAACTTCCTAAGGGCTAATTTTTATTTGGTAATTAAAATGCAAACAAAATATAGATCCAATCATTGTTTGGAGGCATTTTAGGGTATGGCCATTTAATAATGAAGATAAATAATAATAGCAATGAAACTCATCATTCCTAGGGAATTTTTTATGTTTAAGGCACCATACAAAACATATTTTCACATTATATCAACTCATTCACCTCACTTAATATAATCCCAAATAGCCTCCCACACCTTGGATCTTCTTTTCAGCCTTGCCTGAAATTCCCTTCTTACAGCCATTTCCTTGAGTTATGCAACAAAGTAATGGAAATATTCCATAACGTTCTTATTTAATTTTGACTGTGACTTTGTGGAAGAGATTCTGTATTTGACATTTGTGGCAAACAGAAAGTCATATCTTTGGCTGCTCCTGATTCTGCTGATAATTAGCTGATGGAGTTATGGCAAATTATTTATGGATTTTTGAATACAAAAGCAAGTTTAGCATTAAGGTAGGTTGTAGTTTAGAAATTTTATTTTCTAAATCTTGGGAACATATGACCTTTGATCATTAATAATAGCTCTGGGAAGATGCAGTTCAAGACAAGTGAGTTTCCTTGAACTTTTAGGGGAAGGGTTCCAGAAGATAGCAGAGACTATGGGTGGTGAGTGATGCCTCAATGTCAGAAAACACATCCCATTAGCATACAAGAGAGAGCAAAGGACAATTATGTGGGAAAAGAGTGCCAGAGAAAAATATCTAACACTTCTACCACCTTCATGTAAGGACCGGTTGATAGGTACCCGAAACCAGAGCAACACGACTTTCAAGTTGTCTTTCCCTAGGGACCACCTGGTCACTAAGTGTAACATTTCTGCCATCTAAACAGCACTAGTTCTACTTCTCTGCCATATCAGTTCTACTTCTCTGCCATTAAGTAATAAATGGCTCTCCAGATACAGAAAGTGTTTCTAAGGCAACCTCATCTTAGGGTAGCTGCAATTATTAGCAGCCATCAAATATTACACAGTTTGGATTTGCTTGATCTCCTAAGAGAGAGAAATGTTGTCCATAAATACCTCCCTGTGTATATATCCAATTTAATTTACTCACATACTCTTAAAAGCTATCTCTTTATGGCTAATGCAACCTACTGTGAACCGCAAAATTTTCTTCACAAAAATACAGCTGTCAAAGTGTCAGAGCTTAAAGTCATTGTGTGGTGGTTTCCCTAATTCAAACTGGGAGATGTCTTTAGATAGAAATCGTTTCTTGAAATGACTTCCAACACAAAGCATTGTTCATATCAGTTCTTTTTGAAGATTTCTTTGACTACTTTTATTTGTTTAATCACGCTAACAAGTTGTAGGCAGATCTGTGAGTCAGTTTTTCAATAACGAGTCTACTGAAATTTCAGATTTAGATTTCTTTACACACTGGTATTGTAATAGGTTTACAAAATAAGCCCTGAAAATGCCTTAAGGTTACCTAAATATTACTTATTTATAATATGGTAGATGATAGAAATAACTTTAGGGTAAATTCCAGGGAAATCCTATATTCACTCTCTGTCATTAAGGAGCTTGAATCAGTTGAAGAATACAGTCCAATAGTTCTTTAGAAGGGCTATATAGGGGCGCCTGGGTGGCTCAGTTGGTTAAGCGACTGCCTTCGGCTCAGGTCATGATCTTGGAGTCCCGGGATCGAGTCCCGCATCGGGCTCCCTGCTCAGCAGGGAGTCTGCTCCTCCCTCTGACCCTCCCCCCTCTCATGCTCTCTCTCTCTATCTCATTCTCTCTCTCAAATAAATAAATTAAATATTTAAAAAAAAAAAAAAGAAGGGCTATATAGTGAAGATATGCAATAGAGGATACTTTTTAAATGGGAAAACAAAATTTTCTGTAGTGTTAGATGTTTCTAAGGGCTTAGAGTCAAGTTTTACAAGTCTTTCTTTAATTCATGTTTTTCATAATTTTCCATGAGTTAGAAACTGACCGGCATTTGAGACAGAAGGGAAAATAACTTTTCATCTTGAATTAACTGCTTGGGAAAGTGAAAATTGGTACAATATATTTGCTACTTAGGCTCAAGTAGTACAAAAATGTTTTGAGTTATTTTATTATAAACAAAGACATAATCAACATTCTTGTCCTAGATACAAGAGGAAAATGCTGCACCAAAAAGATTTATCTTACCACTTTCAATCAATATCTGACTGCGTGAAATTGGTCATGTATGTGTCATTTTTAATGAATCAAAGAAAGTTACAGATTACATAGAAATATAAAACTGAACTTTGAAAAAAATCCCACATTGCATGAATCTACATCTATGCAAAATTCTCTGGACTGATAACTATATAATATACAACCTAAATCTATTTATTTGTTTATCTAATTACTGTGAAATAATACAGTGAGTATCCATTATTTTCTACTGCTCAGGCAATTATTATCTTCCAGCTAGCACCCAGATTTCCCTTTATAGAACCACCTCTTCTTTTTTTTAAAATTTTATTATGTTATGTTAATCACCATACATTACATCATTAGTTTTTGATGTAGTGTTCCATGATTTATTGTTTGCCTATAACACCTAGTGCTCCATTCCCACCTCTTCTTCTTGATCAGTAATTCTCTGTAGGTGAGGTTGACCCTAAGAGACCTGGTCACTCTACGAATGGGCAGATGACTTAAATTCAGTCTACCAAATGAAAATAGCATTGGCCCTATACATTTTATTATAAATTTCAGAATGAAAAATCTCTTTTTGCATTGGATTTGTCAGGCTGGAGCTCTGGCAACTATTTGATCATCAATTATGAGAAAGCTATCTGAGAATAAAAGCAAAACACAGGGAAGATACAAAAGGGGATGAATTTCTGATGATGTCATTTGACAGCCAATATCCTTTTATGTTTGAAGACACATTAAACACTTAGTATCTTTTTGTTGGAGCCAGCTTCTAGTGGGTTTCTATAATGTAAAATTTAGAGTCCTGACCAACAAAATTACACTCATAATTAGAAAGATAAAAGAATATCATCTTGAAATAATCTTAAAATGTTAAGAAAAAAACATCAGGAAACTCTTCAGATATGTAATATCTATGGTCTTAAGGCATGGTACACATGGCTACCTGACTCATTCTATCCTTTCTAACCCATTTGTAGATGACTTACTTTCTCAGTATTAATGTGCTTAAGAATCTAATGGGGATCTTGTCAAGATGCAGATGGTGACTCAATAGGTTTGGGGTGGGACTTGAGGTTCTGCATTTCCCACAAGCTCCCAGATGATTAGAGGCTACTGCAGTGGAAGGAACTTGAGGTAATAAAAAGTCACTGCATCCTAGAAGTCAGAAATCCAAAGAATACACTCCTCAGATTTCTTTGCAGCTTGGGTTTGAATTGTGGTTTAGCCTCCACTAAGCAGACATAGAACAGGAGATTTAGAGGGAATTTATGGGGTGGAGAATATTCCCACCCTTTAGCTGATCCTTGTGCTAGCAAGTTCTATCATGTCATGGGACACTCTTTGCAAATAAAGATTGTGGCTGAAGTAGTGTGGGCCTGAATGCAATAGTTTTGGAGGTAGCTTTCTGGTCCCCAGGTAACAGCCAGGGCAATGTGGTTTGCAAGTTAGCAGAGGGGCAAGTTCTGTAATTTTTAGGTTTCTAATCATAGCATATCTCCCTCAGGGGCAAGTTCTGGTGTGGTTTTTTTTCTGGGAGGCAGAGCCTAGAGTCTTCTCCAGTCCTTACATAACTTGGTAAACCAGTAATTTGCCATGTTAAATCCCTTTCACTATAAACTAGCAAAAATATTTTTATATGCCAAAGCTATAGAGTACAAATGAAATACCTTCTTAGGGTATAAAGAAAAAGAAAAAAAAAAAAACATGGCAAAATGGAAGGATAAAACGGATACTTTTAATAGCAATGGAGTGACAGGAGCTCCTGAGAAGACTGAGCATTCTTGTTTTTGTGGGCTTTCTAGATCTTTCCAAAGAGTTTGGCTGGGCCATATCACATGAGGCAGCATGATGGCAGCATGGCTAGAGTGATTATATGGCATTCAAAATTCAGGATTCTTTTACGAGTTTAACAGTGACAAATGTCTATGAGGACCAGGAAGGTGGCACAAGTGATGAAAACAGATTAGGAACATTTAAATAGGCAGACACTAAGTAATCTTTTATAGGAATGAATATCTTTCCTGGCAGATCTAACAATTTTTTCAAGATAACACAAATTAAAATTATCCTGATTTTTTAAATGTTTACAATTACTGTTTTATCAAATGCTATGTTGATTAAATAGAATCTATTCCTAGGATATATTCACAATCATTTGGAAACTTCATTGCTAATCCTGTATATTATTATTTCACAAACTTGAGCCTTAGTACATTTCCATATATGTCATGTAAATAGAGCCTAGTGTACGGTAAGAAACCAATAAAGGGTTTCCATGACTATCCTTAGCTGTCTTTGTACTTCACAGAAATATGCAAAAAACTTGAAAAGGATAAGGAGCACATGATTTACAATTAGCCAGGTTATATAAATGTGCAGCATTAGTTTACACAAAAACTCTGTTTTATAAGCAAAATAAATGTCAATAACACTATAAAACAGGTCCAGAACTATTCAAAACAGGTTTGTGTTGCCTTTGATATATGGAGCAAAGACTCAAAATTCTCCTCTGAGGAGTAGCAAGTAAGTTTTTAATTTATGTATTGTTACTCTCCTATGATCAAGAACAAGTCAAATAGTACTTGGCCATATAAACTATGGGTCAATACTGTATACTCAGTAAAGGATGGGCAGTTCAAGAATTAAGATTTTATCTATCTACAGGCTTCCATTTGTGGAATGAGTAAGTCTCAGGAATAAAAGGCACAGCATAAGGAATATAATAATTGATATTTTACCAGGACAGATGGTGGCTATACTTATGGTGATCATAGCACATAAACTTGTTGAATCACTGTGTTGTACACCTGAAACTAATGCAATTTTACGTGTCAACTATACTCAAAATTTTAAAATTTAATAGCTAATTAATTAAAATTTTATCTATGAATAATGTACCTTGTTGACTCATTGTAGATTAATTACTGATAAAAACTTAGTTCATCGGGGCGCCTGGGTGGCAGGTCATGGTCCCAGGGTCCTGGGATCGAGCCCCACATTGGGCTCCCTGCTCGGCGGGGAGCCTGCTTCTCCCTCTCCCTCTGCCTGCTTCTCTGCCTACTTGTTCTCTCTCTCTATCTCTCTGTCAAATAAATAAATAAAATCTTTAAAAAAAAAAAAAACTTAGTTCATCACATGCTTCTTTTAATTGGATTATAAAATTCATGGCAGAAATGAGACTAATCTAAGCCCCCCAAAATGGAATACACATTAATCAGTGAGATTAAGGATTGGGAGACTGGATTTAAAAATATTGTTTTCCAAGGGTGCCTGGGTGGCTCAGTTGGTCAAGTGTCTGCCTTTGGCTCAGGTTGTGATCCTGGGATCCTGGGATTGAGCCCCATGTTGTGGCTGGCTCCCTGCTCAGCAGGGAGTCTGCTTCTCCCTCTCCTTCTGCCCTTCCCCCCACCTCGTGCTCTCTCTCTCTCTCTCAAATAAATAAAATCTTAAAAATAAAAAAATAAAAATATGTATTAATATTTTTCCAAAATGAGTCATTTCAGTTTTATTTCAATAACATCAATAATATAAATTTAAAAAGCTAAAATAGAGATATTAGAGATGGATTTGAATATACATTTCCAATCTTTAAATAAAAATAAATTTGTATTTTCATAAATTTTTTTGACAAAAACAGGAATTTTCTGTTGTTTCTTATGTTTATTTAGTTTCTCCCTGATAAATGCTGTGGAATTCAACTATTTCACCATTCCTTGACAAATATATTTTTTAATTTAATGCCTTTTAAAATTCTTTTTATAATTTAACTATTATCTTTTGAGATTTATTATGCCAAAATATTGGGTATTTATTTTGTAATTCATTGTATATATGCACATATATACAGGCAAGTATATGCTCTATGAACCTGTACATTCTACATGTCATATATATAAAACACTTTTTTGAGCCTTAAGAGGTTAGGAATTCCTACCCAGAGTAAGCTTCATTTACTTATTTATCTATGTATTTATTTAAAAATATAACTTATTTTCCAAAAGGATATGAAATTTGTATATATATGCTTTTTTGTTTCAATTTACAGGCACTACAGTGAACAGAGAAAAAAAAATTATTCAACACAGAAATAACTATGCCAAGGAACTGGAAAACATTGCATAGGATAGTGGAATGTGAAGTGAAATATCCTTTGAAGGATGATTATTGTTTTGTTCCAAATTGGAAAAAAAAAAAAAAAAGGACACAGAGAAGACTACTTCTTCAAAAACAAATAGTACAGAAGCAAAGAGTGGGGATTTACCCAGCAAATGTAAGAAAATGTAGGTGTTTGATGGAATTGGAACATAAGATATACAAGAGTGTGTGAGGGTAAAGGAGCGGTTTTAATGAATGACTTGCCAAAGACTTTGAACTTCATTTTAGAGATGGGGCAGTAATCAGGACACAAAATTCGAGGAATATAGAGCATATTTGAGGAAAACGGAGCAAAAAAATTGGTATTGAGAAGAAAAAGATATAGGAGAAACTATGTATATTCTGAGTGTGTGGATGTGGGGAATAGATCCCTGGGTAGGAAAGTGTCCAGGGTGAAGGACAGTATTTGGTTTGTTTATTTTAACATGCATGGTCTGTGGGTGTATTTGTCTGCTGATAGGAATGCACCATCAAGTGAAACTAGAGAGATGAGAAAGAAGACACTGTTGGAATAAGACTCCATGGCAATAAAGTAAGAGGGCCTACTCATAAGTAGTTAAGAAATGCATGGACTATGAGGTTTATATGGTTTTTTATATGCACTTTAGAATGTTAAAATCTATATAGAATGTAAATAGGAATGCATTGTGTATAATAGAATATGTGCAAAATAAAACGTTGCTATACGTCTGTTACACAAGTGAGAAGACCTATTTCAACATTAAGATAACCCATGGTAATATGATAACTCACATACATAGGGCATGTGAATCTCTGCTTAGGTAATAGGGTTGTTATAAACTGATTACTCTGTGGAGGTATGGACATCAGGATACACACAGCCATGTGAAATAGGACTCTCTTTCTCTGAAAAACTGCCATTAGGCCAAGGGTATCAGTGGGAATTCTGTGCATTTTTGGAAGTACAGAATTTCATGGTTGTAATCTGTCATACTCTATGAAAGAAGATAAGTGACCTTTAAAAGATTTTGACAAATCATCAAGTGTTATTAAAACAATAAATCACCAACTATAGTCTTTGAACATTTCTTTTAACTCTACACTCAGGCCATTCTCTTTCTCATAACTTTCTTGGCTATTTATCTTCATGGTGCACCAAAGACCCATATAAGAATCATGTAAGTATTGCCATGTGATGAGTGTATCCACCAAATACTTCATTGTCAACTGCAATACTCTGAATGGAAATTCAAGTTTGGCCTTTCTGTTGACTAAAAGAATATTTTTATTGTAGCAAGTACCCTCAGTTGTGATTAAAAAAAAAAAAACTTTTAAAAGAATGGACACCATTATGAAAGAGAACATTGCCCATAATTCATTAAAACACATTTAAATATTTATAAAACACAATTGTAACATAAAGTAGGTATTCTATCACAAAACTGTGCCTTGTTTAGACTATGAATTTCTTTCACAACGAGATTCCTAAAACAAAGTGCTTTATAGCCCTAAACCATGATTTTAGCCAAAATAATTGCTGGTTCTAGCTTTTGTAAAATTTAATTTAATGTACAAGATCTTGTTCTCTTTTTCTCTTCATAACTTCATTTGATGAAGCCTAGGGTTTCTTTGTTTTTGAGCCCCTTTTGCTCTTTTGTCAAATTTAAGTTCATTTTCCCTGAGCTTCCTCTGCTGTCAAGAGAACTATATTGTGCACAATTATTCTTCAAAATAGACAGGGTCAACTCTTGTTTTCACTTGTTATCATGGGTTATGAATGCTGATAGCTGACTTCTCTCATTGTTGCCACCAAGCTAGATACCTAAAGAAATCTCACTGGTACAATGATGGACTGTGGAGGACTTTTAGCTCAAAACTCACAGCTGCATTTGCTTTAGAAGTGAATGTTTTAGTAAGGATGAATTAATTCTTATATTCTTGAGACCATAAAATTAATAGCTGATCTATACAAAGAGGTATGTGTGGCTTAGATACAACATTTCAAAAACACATGTGTGTTTTACATGACAGTATATTCAATATTAAACAATTGTGTGATATGGTTGACAAGCTATATATATATATATAGAGAGAGAGAGAGAGTAGAATAGGTGAATAATAACAACACTTGGCTTGAAACAATTTGTAACTATCCCTTCTAGTTCCAAATACCCTGATTTATAAGGATTTAAAAGAGATATTGACAAACTTTGGTTTATTTTTTAACATGATTGGAATGGTGATTTGGAACCATATATTATGAGATATGTTTCCAAGGAAATGGGATATTTAGCCTGCACTGAAATAGATTCAGGAAGATAGTCTTTAAATATTTGAAAGGATGTTATTAGAAAAAAATGATTGGATTTACCTTGTATGTTGCCAAGGCTTAAATTTAGAAATGAAAGAGTAGAAGAGTTACAAGGATAATTTTAAACTCCATTTAAAGAAGTATATTCTAACCATCAGAATTTTACCTTTATATAATTTCATATGTATAGTACTATCTATCTGTCCATCTGTCCATATAATTATGAACTAATAAATGATAGGCATTCTTCTAGACCCTAAATCAATAAATAAAATAAAAGGGCTTTTTTTTTTTTTTTTTTTTTTAGAGTGCATATCCTAGAAGAATTCAGAATCCAGGGGTAAGAGTATGAAATTATAAGTTCTGAGAAAGAACAAATATATCCACAAATGAAAAATCATCATTCCATATATTCAAGGAGACTAGAAAGCCCTCTGTACAATATTTTATAGATGCACTGAATTTTTGGTTATTAGCCCAGCTTCATCACTACCAACTTTTAAGAATTATCCAGAGATAGCGACAGCCACACTTGTGGGACCACAAAGATATTTGCTTCTTCAGGTTGAGCCCTTGAGAATAACTTGCTTTGCTGCTGCGGACTGATATTTTGTTTGTCAAAGCTCCTCAGAGTTGAAGTTTTCACTAACAAACTAATATTCTCAGTAATAATGGCCTTCCTAACCTCACTCCCCCACCCTTTCAAAAATTGCATGAGCATCTATTCCTGTGTATTAAAATCTTCTGTATTTTTAATTAATAGAAAGTCTTCTCTATTCCTAAATGAACACTGACTGATACATCTGTAGCTACCAGAAATGATTTTGGGTGGAAAAAATCTCCAAAAAATGACAATCTAGAATTGGCTCTCTATTCTGATTAGATATGAAGTCAATAAGGCCTCTTTGACATTGGAACAGTCATGGACCCATACCTCAATTCCCAGGTATAAGCCAATTCATAACCCAGATCTCCATGAAAGACAGAGGCAAGGATCACTTCTACAAGGAGCTTGAAATGCTGCTACAATTACACACTGTAACACTTCTCCCAGTTTTCCTCAAGGGAACCTGAACTCATTTGCCAGAGTGAATTTTTTTTGGTGTGGTGGAGGGAAATATCAAAAACTTTTCATGGACTACTTGTCACTACTTCTGAACTGAAGTAAATTCCTTGGGACCAGAAACACTCCTCTGGCTCACCAGTAAAAGCAAGGGCTATTGGGAGTGAGATGATAAATGGAGATTTTGTCTTGGTCCATTTCACGGTGTCCCTGTGTGGGCCACATACCTTACTCTGTGGTTTTTCTCCAGTTCTTAGATATACAATATGAACAAATAAATTCCACACTGTCAGAATTCCCACATTAGTCTCATGATAAATGAAGTGTGGACTATCAGGATGGCAAAGGCTAAGCACAAGTCCCTAGGACTCTCTCTTCCTACCAAAAGAATAAACCAAAAGCAATAGACCACATCCTAAAGGACCTGCAGAGATTAACATCACAATCAAAGACCTGAAAGAGGCAATGGTGGATATTACATTCACATTCCCAAACTCCTATTTGGCCCGTGCAAAAGAATTACTGATCTTGAAGAATTAAAGTGGGTTTCCAGAAACTCTTACAATTATAGCTGTATTCCAGATGTGGAATTAATTTGCTCTTAATAGGAGCAAATTAATATCTTTAGTAGTACTTGGTATGTTTCTATTAATCTTAGGAATGCTATTTTTGTTTTTATTTTTATTTTTTTAATCTTAGAGCAGAACTACAATAGCTCCCTATCTCCATCATCATCTAGTCCTTACAGACCTTGGTTATCTTTCCATTACTCAAGGTCTCATTCTCATCCTGTATTGTATGGCCTCATCTGTATTGATGACCTCATGCTCATTGGACTTGGTGAGCACGAAAAATAAAATACCTTAGAAACCTTGCTAATATTTACCTGTGCCAGAAAGTGGGCAATATAGTCTCTCAAGGTTTAAAGGATTATCACCTCAGTGAAGTTCATAATAGTCCAGTGATCTGCACCACACTGAGATATATATGACAGTGAAGGGGAAGCGATACTTGGTGGGTCTTTTCGGATTCTGAAAGTAACTTGTACTACACAGTTGAGTATGTTGCTTTAATTCATTTACAGAGCAACCTATAAGGAGAAAGAAGTGTCATTAATGAAAGTCCATATTGCCACAAAAGGTCCGTTATTCCTTGGTCATATAATCCTGCACATCCAATGGTGCTTAAAATGTTTATGGCCGATAGAGATGATGTATGAGACTTCTACATTTCCCAATAGGATAATTGTGTACTTCCTTAAGTATTTGGAAAATAGCCATGCTCTCTTCACCATATAACTCTTTTTTTGATAACAGCATGTAACAGACAATGTATCCCTCACTAACAAACATCAAGATGTTTGATGTTCTTCATGTTGTCTGACCTACCAAACCATAAAGTTGGGCATGCAAAAAGTACATAACTACCATGTGCAAGTAATCAACATAGCTTTGAAAGATTCTGGAGTCACAAGTAATTTGCATGAGATATGGCTCAAATTTCACCTATTCTTCTCCTTCTTCCACACCCCCACCTATAGCCACATGGGCAATTGTGTACATCTAATGGACTTGGAAAGATAATACTTGGAGTTGTTTTCAGATAATTCCATATGAAATTTTGGCACCATTCAAGAGATGATGGCTCAGACAGTGTAACTTCTCAGTAGGGAAGGGAGATATTCCCAGTGAAAAAGATTTAAAGTAGTGCATCTGGTTATTCACTTTGCTTGGAGGAAAGAGGATCAGGGATATGGATCTATCCTAATTCATGAGCAGTTAATAATGGTTTGGCTGATTGTTCAGGGACTTGAAGGAGCATAATTGGAGAAATGGAGATCTGGGTTAAAAATATGTTCAGGGCCTCTGCAGGACACCTGGGTGGCTCGGTTGATTGAGCATCTGACTCTTGGTTTCGGCTCAGGTCATTATTTCAGGGTCATGGGATCGAGCCTGTGCAGAGTTCTACACTCAGTATAGAGTCCGCTTGAGATTCTTTCCCTTCCTCCCTCTCTCTCCCCCTCTGCTCCTTCCCCCACTCACACTCACTCTCTCTAAAGTAAATATATAAATAAAATCTTTAATATATATGTGTGTGTGTGTGTGTGTGTGTGTGTGTGTGCAGGGCCTCTTAACAGACATATGGTATAATTATATCCATGTCCCATGTAAACATTCACTAGAGGATATCCACCACAGAGCAAGCTTTCAATAATCACATGGACAAAAATAACATTTTCTGTGGATGTCATTCAGTCTCTTCCTCTACCATCCAGTTATTTAACAATGGGTTTATGGATTGCAGCAAAGGTGAATATTATATACAATCACACCTGTATGCTTTTATTCTCACCAAGGATATTCCAGCTGCAACTAAGTTTAAAACAATAAACACACACACACACACACACACACACACACACACTGCCAATAGTAGAAATCAGTGTAAAAGTTTTTATGACAAAATCTTCAAAGAAGAGTAGCTAGCCAGTATCCTTGGAGAACAGAGCCATACAAAGAGTTCAGCCTAGTCTAGCATGGCTAGACTATAAAGGCTACAGTTTTCTGTTAATTTTAATTTGATAAAAAAAAAAAAAAAAGTACTAAAAGACACCCAAAAGTGTGCCCTATCCACACACAGATAGGACCAATATTTTGTGTAGACACTTGAGGACCCAATAGAGGCAGGTCCTGATTCAGACCCTTCTGGATACCCCACTATGTTAAATAATAATGACAGATGCAGATGCTGAAAGCAATGAGATCATGGAATGGATGGTGACAAAAGGAAAATATAAATCCAAACCCAACCACACATTGCGGAATCTAATACAGTAATAGCCATGACTATTTCTTACTTACTTGACAAGAATGTATTTGTGCCTAATCAACTGGTATTTCCCTACCCCGCTGCCCACCTACCTAATGTCAAGGTGGATTAATGGTGACTACATTATAATTCAGTATACATTAAACTGTGAAGGGGGCCTGTGATTAAACTGGAAAATAAATGATTTAGAACTCAGAAATTATAAGGGTGCATTTTGGAGCAAAGAAGATTGGTCTATGGTTGTACTGAATAGTTAGATTAGGAATAATGCTGCCTATTCTTAAAAGATTAGATGTGATTAAAAGGGAATGCATATGGATGCTAAATTGGCAAAGGGTAGACTGTGCTGGTTTGCATGGTTTAAGTAACATCTCTTGTCTATCATAGAGTAGGAGACAGGAGCAATATACTCCAGAATCCCCTTATATCTGTGGTTTCCAGGTTCAAGTTGATAATAAGAAGCATTCTCATAGGTGCCTAGACCAATATATTTGATAAATATACACCTGAATATGTTTGCAAGTATTTTAATAATTCATAAAATACAAACTGTTTATACTGTTTTGGATTTCCATAAGTGCTATTTTTGCATGGTATCTTATGTAGTCCCTTTTTTATCTTGAAACTATTTTTATATCTATCTTCTTGAGGTATGTATATCTAGTTTGTTGCTTCTTACTTCTACATACTAATCTATAGTATATATCTACCATACATTGCTTTCCTTTTCCTCTATAGATGAGACTTAGATATGTTCCAACTCACTGCTATCTATCACAAACAATTCCATAATAAATATCCTTACACATCTTACCTGAAGAAAATACATATTTCTGAGACATTTACAAAAATCACTGTGTCATATGGCATAGCTCAAAGTCCATTCCACCTTCCTTCTCTTATACTTCTCTACTACAGAGTCTAGAAGCTACACATTATGTTTCCCAGAATCCACGCAGTTAGAGTTTTAGATATGCATTAAGTTCTGACAGCTACAAGCACTCAGGTGAGATTTGTAAAGTACAAAAAAGTCGGAAGGTAACTTCCTGCCTCTTTTGTCTGTTTTCTACTGACACACTATTCAGGTCATTTTTTCTTTGTGCTTCCACTTTATTAATGAAGGGAAGTGATAAGCTACATATTGTCTAACATTCTTCTTCTAAATTTTTCTGGTTATTGTGATGTAAAAGTGGATTTTTTTAAGTGTGAAGAGATTTTTGTATGGTAAGTTTGGAATCCATGTAGGCATTTCTAAGGGTCCTGTAGTGTAACATTGCCTTGAAAAAAACAGGACCTGCCAGATTATAGATTTCAAAATTTCATTTGTTATCATTTGTATAATGGTGGATTAATCACTTGGGGGAAAATTTACTTTAAACAAGCTTTCAGAAACTAATGCATTAAAATCAGAATGCCAATGTGTTAAAGTAGGGCATATAATATACTTGTGTTCATAATCACTCCCTCTAGGCAAAGTTGTATGAGAAGTCAAATTAAAATCAGAATATTGCTTCATACTAGATAATCATAACAAGGGTTGGACGTAAATTGTATGATCTTTATGATTAATGTCCTCAAGCCATGAACATTGGATGCATCCATCTCTTTTGTAATGACAGATCTGGTATACCCCCTAGAGACATTTTCCTGAGTCTGGTCACTTTCTACCCTGGTTAGTGATGGACACATACTGTCAATTTGGTCCAGTTAGATTGCTTGACTTTTATAAATCGTGTGCAAATCATCTTCCTTAAATAACACATTCTATCTTGGGAAAGAATAGCTTTCATATGCATACTAAGACATAATTTTTTAGTTAAAGTTATGTTTTGAACAGAATCCTTATGACTCTAAAGATTCTAAAAGGTACAGTCAGTTTCCCTCTAATAGATATTGAGTGTCCATTCCCAATATATGCTTGTAAATGTGCCAGCAAATTCTAGGTGTTTAAATAACATTTGTTTAATGACTGAACTTTTTTTTTTTTAAGCAGATTACTGACTTAATCACTAACATATTGATATAAGCCAGTTCCATCCTTTAAGAGTAGTTTAACTTTAGAGGTCTGGATAATTTCAGCAGCTCCATGTGCCATATCAAAATGAGATTTTACTTTGGTAATATATAAAGCAATAATATTAAACTAAATGGTGTGCAACATTATTAAAAATAGAATTTATTAGCACTTCATAGTTTTCAGACTATGCACGTATAAAAAGACTTGAAGTCACTTACTATATTTACATAGTCAAATTAGCTCAGGTAATATAGTATTAAATCATTAAATCATTTAGTATCTCTTCTAACTTTTAATATCATTTGTATAAATGATTTTTCAAAAATTCAGGAATAGATTTTTAATTTATAGCTTTGAATGGAATACAATTTTAGATAAAGTTAGATCTTCAAAGGCCTTAAGAATTAAACAGCTAATGATGCTCCATTTTCCTGCCCCACTTACATATTACAAAATAGAAAACTTTGTTATATGTATGCTGAAATTAAGATCACTCTTCCTTATAAATATTGTAATTGGAACAATGTGGATAATTTCTCAAAGCTGAATTTCTCTTTTTCTGCATTCCCCTGCTTTACTGATGTCATAAGCACAAATTTAATATCTCTAAAATGTAATCTTGTAAGGGACATCATTTAATTGAGTGATTCTTAATTTATGGGGAAAAGCTGATTACATTAACTATTTCCACATGTTCTGATTCTGTTACACCTTTCTTATAGAAAAACTGTTACACGTTCTCCTTCTTTCCATGTCCCTTTGTGGTTGCAGATTGTGTGTGTGTGAGGGTGTGTGTGTTAGTTTCTTCCTCCTTTTTTTATTAAGAAGTTTCAATTTGCCTCCTTTTTATAATCTCATTGTTGAACACTCTCCATGCTTAAAGCATCTATCAAAGACTTTTAAATGCCTCATTGTCCTGAAGTAAGGTCTGTTAGACTTTTTGGAGGCAGCATTTTTAGTTCAATATCTTTTTAAATATTTGATATTTCACAGCTTATAGATATCATCTACTGGATGTTTCAGACCAACTGATCAATTAAGATTAAAAGATAGCATACTATGACAGAGAGGCACAGATTCCATCTTTAGAATTGTATGCTACCAGTATCAGGTAGTGAAAAATGTATATATATTGTCTAACATTATACTATTATGTGTGTTCATATAATTAAGCTAAGATAATCATTTACATATTTTTGCATGTCTTAACATAAATTTATTCTAGGAAGAAGTCTAACATTTCTTAAGAAGTTGTTGGTGGGTTCCATTTGTCTGCAGAAAAAGAAAAAAGTTTACTTGCCAGGAAACAAGATAAAAAATCATATTGGTATTAGAAATTCACAGTAGCAAAAATATCAAGTGAAATGAATTAAGTGATAGGTTATATTTCTGGTTTCATTACCTGTTATTCCTTCCCTCCTGTAACCAATTATCTAAACTAAACCCCTCAGAATGAATTTATTAGGATTAGCAACAATAGTCCTAGTGCTTATACTGAGTTACAATGAAATGATATGGCCTCCAGGAAAATAGTGTTTTTAGGTATTTAATGATTCATTATTTAATGTTGTTATATAATTGAACATTTTTTCTTCAATAAGTAATCATGTTTTAGTTCAGTTGCTCACCATGGAAAATGCCCTTTTTAATTAATAAATTTTAAAAGTGTTTTTCAGAGTCTCTTATCTTTCTCATTCTGTCTTCCATCTATGCATTTATTGAAAAGAGGTAAGATATGTATAATGCAAATTAATTTCACACCACACTAGAGCTGTTAAGCCAGGTATTCAAATTCTTTTCCAATTCAAATGCATTCTAAAGTTTAACATTATTACTGGTAATGAGTAATTTAATTTACTTAATTTAATTAAACTATATTTAATTCAGTTACACGAAGGCATTCTAGGAGACTTTGAAAATACATATGAAGATAATATCCATGGATTTAAGAAAAATATTGTGTTGCAAATACGCTTCATTATATTGTAGAATCACTGAAGGATAATAGTTCTTGAATCCTGAATAAAATTCTCTAAAAGATGATGATTAAAAACAAATCAGACAACAAACAATGAAGGGTAAAATTAACATATAAAATATGATTTCAGATTGAACAAGAAAACCTGAATGACACTTAAAGCTCCCTGCAAAACAATATCAATAGAGCACAAGAGAAGCATTTTTTTTCTCAAAGGAATAAATTAAAAGTCAGAAAAAAAATCTAAAACAAAAACTTAAGGAAGTCAATGTCTGCCTGCTTTCTTCTAATTTCTTCTCTATGAATTATGCATGGTAGAAACAATACCATGTGAAAGTTTCTATTAGGTTCCACTATGTGGTGTTTTTTTTTTTTAACACACATTATTACCAAAGCTTATCCATATGCATGGAGACAAAAATTTATAATGGCTTTTCATTCTTAACTAAAGCTTACACATTGAATTTCTCAGAGGCAGGGAACACTAGGGCCACTTATGAATAGCGTGTTGTGCTGTGGCTATGGGGGCCAAAGCATAGAGCGCAGGCAGCCCATTCTCCAGACACTGAGCTGCTTGGTTCCACTCCATCTACTAAAGGCATTTTATACCTAAAGGCTTTGGGGGCTCCCTCTTGATGAGCTCACAGAGTGAACAATCAAAGCCTTCACTATGTGTTTTAAAAGCAGAATCTCCTTTCCCAAACTTTCCCATGTCCCTATTCACTTCCTGTTCTTGTTGATTTTTGGACATTTTTTCCCACCCCTTGTACAATTATTTAGTGTCTGCCTTGCTTTTTCATGTATTAACTTTTGTCCCTCATAGACCACACTATGCATTCTTCTTTTTTCTGTTACTCAAGCATCCTACTCTCACCAAATTGTATTTTTCACCGTACTTCTTTGGCTTTCCTTACTTATTCTATGTCTTCTCATTCTTTTTTATCCTTTCATACAGTTCTTTTATTTTCAAAATATATTCAACAAAATATACTCTGTGTTTACTGTTTCTTTTAAAAAATGCTAAAAATTATTCTCCTCAAATAACACTACAAAGATCCCTGTTTCTCTATGGGCTCGGACATAGAGGGGTGGATTTAGAAACATCATAAACCAGAGAAGTGAAATAGCAGAGATAAAAGTGTTTGGCAGAAAACAGAATAGATGCAAGGTGAGAACAGGAAAAATCTGGGCAATATTCCAGGGGTAATGATAGGTAGGTGGAGAAACATGCATGGGAGGGGAGACTAGAGGTCAGAATGAAAATTGAGTTCAAATTTTCTGGCTTCGGGAGCAAAAATAGTGACCGTGCGAGGAAACTGGTACAAAAAAAGAGAAATGGTTAAGGGGAAAAAGAACATGTTTATTTAGATATTTTGACATGAAGACTGAAAATACTAAATTAAGGAAATATCTAAGGAATGAGAAGTTAATACATTAGAAAGAAAAAAAAAATGTTAGCATCCAACATTTTCCAGGGATAAAAAAATTAGGGTAAGAGGAAAATAATTTATTTATGGAAATACATCTATCTCTGAATAGTTTTAAAGGAGCAACCAGTTACAGAATCTATTTCACCATGCAACCTAAAGTCACTATCCAATCATAAAAATGGCTTTGAATTATTCAAAACTTTGTAAATCATAGGCAAAGAGAAAACAGAGATTGATTCTCCAGGCAGGCCCTAAAAGGATACTGAGATTCTCTGACACTTAATGAAAACAAGATCATTGATACCATCACAGAATGTAGATTATTGACACTTCTGTACAAAAGCAGAGTAACCACTCAGAATTCCATTTTATTCTTCTGATGCAACTTATTTACTGGAGAAAAACAAATATAAATTTCTTGAACCACTTATGCTCAGGGAGATGTGATAGTCACCATAAGAAACTAACATTTGCATCGGAGATCTACGATATATTGTTGTCTTTTGTCTTAATTATTGCTTTTTTATTAAATTAAATTATGAATCACTCCTGAGTTCATAGAACATCTCTATCATACAATGTATAATTTCCTCACATAAGCTGCTTATCTTTACATTTCTTCAACTTCCTTTTCAAATTTTAACAATCACACATGGGGCCTTTCTGGAAACAACTGACGTGTAATGATAGTCTCTCCCCCCTCCCCGACACACACAGACTGGATTCAATATTATAGGATACTGATTATTACACGGTTTTGTGGCTGGCTCATTAGGGCTAGCAAAGAATTGTTCTGCATGTGTGGTGTGCCTGAATAGAATTCATGGAGAAAAATGCCATAAAAATACTACTTTTTCAAGAAATATTGAAGAAGCTAGTCTTCTATTCTTTTATGTTCCACAGTCACAGTGCTCAAGATAAAAATACAAAGAACACAGGGGTGTCTGGGTGGCTCAAGTTGGTTAAGCATCTGACTCTTGATTTTGGCTCAGGTCATGATCTCAGGGTGGTGAGATACAGCCCCAAGTCGGATTCCATGCTCAGCATAGAGCCTGCTTAAGATTCTCTCTCTCTCCTTCCCTCCACCCCTCTGTATGTGTTCTCTCACTCTCTCAAAAAAAAAAAAAAAAAAAAATAAAAAAAAAAAAGTACAAAGAACACATGAAAAGCCCTCATTTGTAAGAACCTTACAGTCTAGAGAGACAATTGTATAAATAAATAATTCAGAGTCCATGCTAGAATGGCAACATAGAAAACATGCTATAACAACAGAAAGAGAGGCCAGGTAACTGCTGATTCAGGGGAGTCTTCATGAAAAAAAAAATCAAGTATGTTTTCTGTAAGTTTTTTTTTTTTTAAGATTTTATTTATTTGACAGAGCACAAGCAGAGGGAGAGAGAGGGAGAAGCAGGCTCCCTGCTGAGCAAGGAGCCTGATGTGGGACTCGATCCCAGGACCCTGGGATCATGAACCGGGCCGAAGGCAGCCGCTTAACTGACTGAGCCACCCAGGCATCCCTGTTTTCTGTAAGTTTTTTTATGTGAACAGTTTCATTGAGATATAATGAACATACTAAAAATTAATTCACTGGAGGTGTACAATTCTAGGTTTCCATCATGTTCACAGAGTTGTGAAACTGTCACCAAGGTCTACTTTTACATAGTCTTAATTACTCCCTAATAAAACACTATACATATTAAGGGTCACCCCCTCACCCTAAGTAAACACAAATCTACTTTCTGCCTCTATAGATTTGCCTATTTTGATATCATATAAATGGAAACATGAATAAATAATCTTTGGTTACTTGTTTCATTTACTTACAACATTTTTCAGGTTCAGCCATGTTATACCACGTACCAATGCTTCCCTTTTAATGGCCAAATAATATTGCATTACATAAATATATATTTTGTTAAATTATTCATGATTTGATGAAGATTTAGGTTGTCTTCTCTGTTTCTCTATTAAGAAAAATGCTGCTCTGAAGATTTATGTATGTTTTTTTGAATGCCTGTTTTCAGTTCTTTTGGGTACATACCTAGGAGCAGAACTGCTATGTCATATAGTAGTCCTGTGAGGTACTATGAGGAACCACTGAAACTTTCACAGCAACATTTTATATTCTAACTATTAATATATGAGTGTTCCAATTTCTCCATATCACTTGCTAACACATTTTATTGCCTATCTTTTTTTATTACAGCATTCTAGTAGTTATGAAGTGGTATCTGATGGCTTTGATTTGCATTTATCTAATGATATTGACCATTTTTCATGTCCTTATTGGCCATTTGTATATCTACTTTGGATAAATGTCTATTCAAATATGTTACCTATTTTTAATTGGGATATTTGTCTATTATTGAATTGTTAGAATTTTTCATAAATTCTGGGTAAAAATGCCTTATTAACTATAAGATTTGCACATGTTTTCTCTGGTACTACGGACTGGCTTTTGCTTTCTTGATGGTATGTTTAGAACAAAAGTTTTTTAGTTTTAATGAAGTCCAATTTATCTATTTTTTTCCCATTGTGATATGTGTATTTGGTGTCATATCTAAGAAACCACTGCCCCATGCAAGGTCACAAAGTTACTCATATGTTTTCTTCTAAGAATTTGAGAGATTTGGTTCTTACATTTGGGCCTCTAATTTATTTTGGGTGAATCTTTGTGTATGGTGTAAGGAAAGAGTCCATTTCATTTATTTTCTCATGTGAATATCCAGCTGTCCCAGCACCATTTGTTGAAAAAACAATTATGTCGCATTGAATTGTCTTGAAAACCATGTTACAATCAACTATCCACAAATGTGAGGGTTTCTTTGTGGCCTGTCAGTTCTACCCATTTCATCTTCCTGTCCATAGATCTGGATATTTTTATATTGACTTAGATCCTCTTTAATTTCTCTCAATAATGTTATGTAGTTATCAATGAACAAGTCTAGCACTTATTTTTTTAAGTTTCTTTTTAAGTATTTTATTCTTCTTGATGCTGTTTTAAAGGAAATTGTTAGGGTACCTGGGTGGCACAGTTGGTTAAGTGTCCAGCTCTTGGTTTCAGCTCAGGTCATTTTCTCAGGGTTGTGGGATCGAGCTCTGTGATGGGCTCTATGCTCAGCATGGAGTCTGCGTAAGATTCTTTCTTTCTCTGCCTCTCCTGTCTCCCCGCCTCACATAAATAAATAAAACTTTAAAGGGAATTATTTTCTCATTTGGATTCCTCATTTCTCATTTTTGGATTTTTCACTGATAGCAAATATTATTTCAATTAATTTTTTAATATTGTTTTAATATTGATTGCATATCCTGTAGCTTTGGTGAACTCATGTATGAACTTATGGTCAACTAATAGTTTTTAGTGAGCACTTTAGGAATTTCCATATACAAAATCATGGCATCTACAAATAGAGATAAATTCACTTCTTCCTTTCCAGTCTGTACACCTTCTATTTCTTTTACTTGCCTAAGTGCCCAGGCTAGAACCTCCTGTAATGTTGAATAGAAGTGGCAAGAATGATATCCTTGCCTTCCTATGGATCTTAAGGAGAAAGATTTGAAACTTTCCCAATCAAGTAGGATTTTCACTATAGGGTTTTTAGCAGATGACATTTTTCACATTGAGGGAGTTCCTTTATATTCCTAGTATGTTATTTTTATCATAAATGGATGTTGTCATTTTCTAAATTTTTTTCTGCATCTAAAGACATGGTCATGATTTTTCTTCTCCTTTATTTTGTTAATATGGTCTATTATACTGATGGATTTATAGATGTTGAACAAAGCTTACATGCCTGGGATAGAGTCTCCTTGTTTATGGTGTATAGTTTTTATGTGTTGCTAGACTTGATCTGCTAGTATTTTTAAAAATATTTTGCACCAGACCTGTACCTCTGAAACAAATAATACATTATATGTTAAAAAAAAGAAGAAGATAGTAGGAAGGGAAAAATGAAGGGGGGGAAATCGGACGAGGAGACGAACCATGAGAGACTATGGACTCTGAGAAATAAACTGAGGGTTCTAGAGGGGAGGGGGGTGGGGGGATGGGTTAGCCTGGTGATGGGTATTAAAGAGGGCACATATTGAATGGATCACTGGGTGTTATACGCAAACAATGAATCATGGAACACTACATCAAAAACTAATGATGTAATGTATGGTGATTAACATAACATAGTAAAATTTAAAAAAATATTTTGCACCTATATTCCAAAGGGATATTGGTCTGAAGTTTTCTTTTCTTGTGATGTCTTTGTTTGGCTTTTATATCAGGGTGTTATTTGCCTAATAGAATGATTCAGGAAGTATTTCTTCATCTTCCATTTTCTGGAAGAGTTTCTGAAAGATTAGTATTAATTGAGGTGAACTGCAGGACACCCAGCTGGTGTTTGGAGTATTGCTTCTTGGTGTGGGGAACTCCACCACCACCACATTGAAAAGTGGGTCTCAGAATACGTTTTGAGTTCCAACGCAAGAAGGGGATCCCTGGAAGCATAGATGATAACATAGACGTGTGACTGGCACGTGAAGTGCAGAGCAGCAGGGCAGTCTTTAGGATTCAACTCTTAACCTGTGGAATGTGATGCTATCTCCAGGTAGATAGTGTCAGAATTGGAACTAGGGCATGGTTTGGGGAATGGGTAGGGAGCTAACAAGCCCTCCCCAGTCTTTCTCTTTCAGCACTTTAATATGTCATGTCACTGCCTTCAGGCTTCCATGGTTTCTGAAGAAATGAGCTGTTAATTCTTGAGGATTCCTTGTACATGATGCATTATTTTTCTGTTTTTGCTCTCCAGATGCTCTCTTTGCCTTGATTTATGCTTACTGTGGATCTCTCTTTTTAAAGACTTTGCTTTTTTTCAGAGCAGTTCTAGGTTGTAGCAAAATTGAGAGGGACATACAAAGACTTCCCAAATACCCCTGACACTGATTACCCAAAGTCCTTAGTTTACCCTAGGATTCACTCTTGCTGTTGTATATTCTATGGGTTTGGACACATGTATAATGACATGTATCATTATAATATCATACAGAGAATTTTCATTGCCCTAAGAATTTTCTGTGTTCTGCCTATTCATCTCTCCCCACCACCAGCCCTGGATACCACTGATCATTTTATCTTCTCCACAGTTTTGCCTATTCTAGAATGTCATACAGTTGGAATTACATAATATGTAGCCTTTTCAGATTGCTTTTTTCATTTGGTAATAAAAATCTTTGATTTTCTATAATCTGAAAATAATGTCTCTAGGTATAGTTGTTTGGACATTTCTCCTCGATGTTCTCTGAGCTTAATGGATATGTGGTTTGGTGTCTGACATTAATTTGGAGGAAGTTCTCAGCCATTATTATTTCAAATATTTCTTCTGTTTCTTTCCCTTTTTTTTTTTTTTTTTTTGTTGTCTCTGGTTTTCCCGTTACACATTGTTAAATGTTCTGTCACAAAGTCTTTGGATATTCTGTTCTGTTTTGGGGGGGTGTTTTTTGTGGTTGTTTTTGTTTTGTTTTGTTTTTTTCCCTCTGCTCTTTTCCTTCACTCCTAGGTTTTTGAAGATTTTATTGATATATATATTTTTTTAATATTTTATTTATTTATTCATGAGAGTCAGAGAGAGAGACAGAGAGAGGCAGAGGCAGAGGGAGAAGCAGGCTCCCTGCCTAGCAGGGAGCCCGATGCGGGACTCGATCTCAGGACCCTAGGATCATGACCCGAGCCGAAGGCAGATGCTTAACCATCTGAGCCACCCAGGTGCCCCTTGATTTTATTGATATATTTTCTACCTCAGAGATTCTTTCTTCAACTATCTCTAGTCTACCTATAAGCCCGTCAAAGGCATTCTTATTTTTTTAAAAGATTTATTTATTTCTTTTAGAGAGAGAGAGAGAGAGAGAGTCTCCCTCAGATTCCACACTGAGCATGGAGCCCAATGCAGGGCTCAATCTTAGAACCCTGAGATCATGACCTGAGCTGAAACCAAGAGTGGGATGCTTAACCGACTACACCAGCCAGGTGCCCCCCCATCAAAGGCATTCTTAATTTCTGTTACAATGTTTTTATCTCTAGCATCCCTTTCTGATTATTTCTTTGGATTTCCATCTCTTTGCTTTACCTTAACCATCCCTTCTTGCATGCTCTCTATTCAGTAGAGTCAACATGTTAATTATCATTGTTTTTAAATTCCTGGTCTGATAATTCCAACATCACTGCCATGTCTCGTTCTGATGTTTGCTTTGTCTCTTCAAATTCTGGGGGTTTTTTTTGTTTTTTGTTTTTTTTTGTATGCTTTAGAATTTTTTATTGGTTGCTATACTGGGTACAGCTGCACTGGGTATAAGAAACTGCTGGAAATAGGCCTTTCATAATGCAGTGGTGACATGTGAGGGGAGGGGAAGTGTTCTACAGTCCTATGAGTAGGTCTCAGTCTTTTAGTGAACCTAGCCTCTGGACTATGAACTTCATAAGTATTACTCAGTTTTTTCCTTCTCCTCTTAAGTGGTGCAGGATTGCTGGAGTGGGCTGCAGTGGGTATTTTCATTCCCCTGGTCCTTTTGGCTCTGATAATACCTCAAAATGTTAGGCTCTGATTAACTGTTTCCCCTGAGGGCAGGCCTTGTGAAGAAGAGTACGCTGGCATATTTCAAAATGGTTCCTTTCCCCCTCCCCGTGCTGGAAGCAGGAGAGAATTTTTCTTCCATTTTTACTATGGGAATTTGGTCAAATCCCTGGTGCTAAATCTCACAACATGGTGGAGGTCCCTCAAGATTTTTTAACTCTCCAATTTCTACACATTGATCCTCCAGCAAGTCATTAATAGCAGTTCAGGTTTTTCTACCCTGGCTCTGGTTCCTCTGTTGGTTTCTGCTGTTGAGTCTCTGCTTCAGTAAACCGTAACTCCCTGTATTTGCCATTCTGTCTCCTCAGTCTTGGGTCAGTGTCCTCCTCTCTTTTATAGATCCAGGAAGAGTTAATTTTTCAGTCTGTTTACCTTTTTACTTGTTATTAGGATGGAATGGTGACTTCTAAACTCTATGTGGAGAATTGAAAATGGAAGTCTCTCTTTGAGATCTCTTTGAATTTATCCTGCTTGAAGTCTGTTGAGCATCTTGGATGTACAGATTGATATTTTCATCAAATTTGGGACATTTCAGGGGTGCCTGGGTGGTTAAGCATCCGACTCTTGGTTTTGGCTCAGGTTACGATCTCAGGGTCCCAGGATCAAGTTCTGAGTCAGGCTTCATGCTCAGCATGGAGCCTGCTTGAGAGTCTCTCTTTCTCTCTCCCTCTACCCCTCCTGCTCATGCTGTCTCTCTCTCAGATAAATAAAATCTTTAAAGAAAGAAAAAAATGGGGACATTCCATGCATTATATCTTCAAAAATTTTCCCAGTTCCAATTTTTTTTTCTTTCTCCCATCCTTCTGGGACTGCTTTATACATATGTTGGCACATTTAATGATATCCACAGGCATCTGAAGTTCTGTAATATTTTTCATTACACCTTCTAAATTCTGATCTTCAAACTGTATAATGTCAATTGATCTATATTCAAGTTTGTTGAATCTCTTTTCTTATAGTTTGGATCTGCTCTAATGATTCTCACTGTAGTTAATTTTCCATTTGGTTACTGTATTTTTCAACTCCAGAATTTACATTTAGCTTTTTAATATAATTTGTATCTATTTATACCATATTTCATGATAGATCATTGTCATACTTTAATTCTTTGTGCATTATCCTTTAGTTACTTGAACATATTTATATTAGCTGTTTTATGGCCTCTATGCCCCCCTAAGAGACAATTTCTATCAACTGGTTTTATTTTATGTGTATGTGCTACACTTAAATGTTTCTGTTGTGTCTCATAATTTCTTGTTAAAACCTAGAAATTTTAGATAACATTATGTTACAACTGTGGAAATCATATACTCCCTCCCCCTCTGACCAGATTTTCTTGTTTATCTTGTTATTGCTTTTGTTCTTGTTATAGCCATTTGCTTATTCAGTGATTTTTCTGGACTGATACTAAAAAGCAGATTTCCCCTAGTATGTGACCATTGAACTTTCTGCTCAAACATTTTATTGTCAGCTAATAATTAGTCACAGATGTCCTTAAATGACCAATAGGCCTTCTATCCTTTGCTAAGGAGCCCTATGTGTTCAATGCTTAAGAAGATTACAACTCTGTTTCAAGGTTAGTCAGTGGTAAGTGAATAAGACCCTCTCAATCACTTTTTCTGGACAAGTGTACAATCATATACATGTACACAGTCTTTAAAATTCCCACAAATAGGGGCACCTGGGTGGCTCAGTCAGTTAAGTGTCTGCCTTCAGCTCAGGTCATGATCCTGGGGTTTGGGATTGAGCCCTGGGTCAGGCTCCCTGCTCCACGGAGAGCCTGCTTCTCTCTCTCCTTCTGCTGCTCCCCCTGATTGTGCTCTCTCACTCTCAAATAAACAAATAAAATCTTTTTAAAAATTCCCATAAGTATTTCAGAGCAATTCTAAGCTCCCTATGTACATCTCATTACCCAGATATTCATTTTAAGTTTTGTCAAGGCACTTGTGATACCCAACTCTATCACAGCAACAAAGCAATTGCAATGTCAAAAAAATTGTCCTAAATTGTTTGTTACAAATACCCTGGGGACAATGATTTTTTTTCAGAACTCTGACAGTTCAAATAGTAACAATATTCTGCGAGTGGGGATTTTCTAGTGAGATGTGAGAGAGTTTAAATAGTATTCATGCTAAAGATAGGCTTTTTGAGGAGTTTCAACCCTCTTCATTGATTTCATGGTGCTGGCTTTCAAAACTATCATGGAGCTTCGAGAGAGAAGAATACAGGTATAAGAGGAGTATGGTAAGTGAAAAGGCCACAAAGCCTCTGTTTTAGCAAAGGTTTAGTAGTCTTTAGTAGTCTTTCTTGAATATACACTACTGAGATCATTGCAAACCTTTAGTTATTTTTTAGTTCTGAAAAAGTTTAACAATTGTCCATGTAAAGGTAGACACCTAGATCTACCTAGGTGTCCATGTAAAGGTAGACACCTAGATCTATGGAACAGAAAATAAAACACAGAAGTAGCCCCAGAAGAAATGTGGCCAACTCATTTATGATACAGGTGCAAACAGAATTCAATGGAGTAAAGATAATATTTTTAATAAATACCATTGCAGTAACGAGATATCTGTAGACATAATAATAAACCTCCACTAAAATTTCACAATTAAAAAAATTAAAATGTAATATTGACTAAATGTAAGATGTAGAACTATAAATTTAAAATCTTCAGGTTTACAGCAAGGAAAGAGTTCTTAAACTAGGCATCAAAAGCATAATCCATAAAAGGGGAAAAAATAAATTTGACTTCATTAAAATAAAAAACTTTTGATCTGCAAAAGACTCTGTAAAGAGGATAAAACAAGCTGTAGACTCAGAGAAAGTACTTACAAACCATACATCTGAGGAAACACTTTTATCTAGAATATGTATATATCTCAAAATTTAACAGTTAAACAAATCCAAAGAAAGTATACAGAGGGCATATAAGCACATGAAAAGATCTTCAACATCACTAGCTATTAGGTAGCTGCAAATTAAGATGAGAAATCATTATTTGTGTGTACTCATTGGAATAGCAGAAAGAAAGACAAGGAAGGGAAGGTGAACAGAAATGTGATAATACTAAATGCTGATAAGGATATGAAAAACCGGATCTTTCATACATCTCTCACACATTGTTAGTGGGAATATAAAATGGACACTCTGGGAAAAATAGCCTGGTAGTTTTATAAGCAAAGAAACATACATTTGCTATATTATCCTGCATTTTATTTTTGGGCATTTATTACAGAGAAATGAAAAAATATGTGCACACAACTTGTACACAATTGCTTATAGCAGCTTTATTTGTAAAACCCAAAAACAGGAAACAACCAAAATGTCCTCCAACAGGGTGAATGTTAATAACAACTGTGTTCCAATCATATAATCGAAAAATAATGACTTACTGATTTACACAACAACTTATACAGAACGCAAAGACATGATGCTAAGTGAAAAAGCCAATCTTAAAAGCTTATATCCTGTATGATTCTATTTATATAGTATTTTTAAATGACAAAATTATAAAGATAGGAAACAGATTAGTGGATTTCAAAGGTTGGAATGTTGAGGAAAAGGAGAGGTATAACTGTAAATGGGTAGCATGAGGGAGACCTTTGGGTGATAGAATGGCTCTCTGTCTTGATTGTGGTTGTGGTTCACAAATCTCCACATACGACAAAATGACACAGAACTGTAAAAACACACTGTTCCAAAAAAAAAAAAAAAAAAGTCTGGTTTAGATATTGTACTATAATTATGTAAGATGGAAAAAAAACTGGGATAAACGTATACAGGATCTCCCCGTATTACTTCTGAAAATTCCTATAAATCTATAATATTTTTTCTCAAAAAGAAACAAAAAACAAAATGGATATAAGCCCTTGTTGAGATTCTGAATGTAAGAGGTTTGCAAACCTGGAAATCATTGACTGAAGAGCCCTCAAACACAATGACAAGTATACATAGTAATGATTCTCTCAGCCTACCCCAATGGTACTGTAAATATTTATTCCAATAACATTTGGGGAAAAGGAATCCACATATTTTCAAGACTGTTTGATACAGGTTTCTAGTTGATATTGATACCAAGAGACTCCAAGCATCATCACTGATCCCCTATTAAAGAGTAATAATATGGGAACAAGGTAATAAATGGAGTGTGGCTTAGGTCTGGCTCATATTAGATTTGTGGACATACAGAGTGGGCATTTTCCTAGCCACAAAGTGTACAAATATCTAATTTATACACTTGTCCAAGTGTATAATCGGATTGCACATGGTATTTATATATGTGTGTGTGTATATATATATATATATATATATGTGGGGGATATCTAATAGATCTAGATCTATCTATTTAGGTAGATAGATAGGTAATAGATAGACAGATAGATAGATAGGTAGATAGGGGCTATGGTTAAGAATTTTCATTATAGGGAAAGCCAGTTGGAAGGTTCTGAAAATT
Source organism: Phoca vitulina (assembly GCF_004348235.1). Taxonomy (NCBI): domain Eukaryota; kingdom Metazoa; phylum Chordata; class Mammalia; order Carnivora; family Phocidae; genus Phoca; species Phoca vitulina. The sequence continues at coordinate 27,546,964 of NW_022589709.1, forward strand.
CTTTCTGCATGGGCCAACACAGAACATAAACAGCAATATAAAATTTGGAGGGCAAAGACAGAAATTAGTGCTACCCTTAAAGATCTAAAGGATACAGGGATAGTGATCCCTGTCATTTAATTATGTATGTGTCCCTTTCAAAAACCAAATAAATCTGGAGAATGGAAATGGAGTATGGAAAAATCAACAAAATCAGAACATGAATTGCAGCTGTTCTCCTTTTGGTATCTTTGCTAGAGCAGAATAGACATGACCTCAGATCCATGATATGCAGCTACTGATCTGGAAAATACATTATTTCCAACTTTATCAGAAAGGATGATCAAAAACATTTCACATGCAGTTTGAATGGAACACAGTATATATTTACAATCTTGCCACCGGGCTCACTCATTCTTTGCAAATACATATTCTAAAGAGATTTGGATCAGCTTGGCATCCTGCAGAATATCACACGAAGCCATTATATTCATGACTATACCAATTTCAAAGGATGAGCATGAAGTAACTAATATTTTTGAGTACTTGGTAAAACATGTATATTCCCAGGAGTGAGAGGTAAATCTTAGGAAGTTTCAGGTATCTGTTACATCAATAGATTATGCAGAGGTCTACCAGTCTGGGTCCACCAGATTATCCTTCCAAAATAAAAGATTAAGTGTTTCATTTTAACACTCTCACCACAAAGAATGATGCACAATGTTTGCTAGAACTCTTTGAATTCTACCTGAGATACTATTTTAACCCATAAACTAGATGACACAAAAGACTTCTAGGTTGCAGGCTTAGTGAGAAAATTGCTTTACAGCAGTTCCAAATTGCAGCGCAAGTGGCCCAGTAGCTTGGGCCATATGATCCAGCAAACCCTATGCTTTCAAAGTTTTCAATATTGGAAAAAGGCACCAAGAAAACTTTCTGGCAATCCCTAATGAAAGAATCACAATGCGTTTCCTTAAAGTTCTGAAAAAAAATGCACGTTGTCTGTAGTAAATAATTATAAACATTTGAAAAAAAATAGCTACTGGCAGGCTGCAAAGCCCTGGTAAAGATAGAATTACTTACCATAGTATACTAAGTAAGCCTGCAGCCAGAACTGCCTGTTAAGAGCTGATTTGTAACAGATTTACACATTCATGGTCATAAAGTTAGACAAGCTCAGCAGCGAGCAATCGTAAGTTAGAAATTGCATCAGGAATCAAGCACGGGCCAGACGACACAAACAAGCTTCATGAACAGGTATCCCAACCTTCCACATTATCTCCCACTATTACCTAGGTGCCTGGCTATTCAATTCATGCCGATGATTACAAGAGATTGGTCCCTTTTGACCAGCTGACAGGGAGGCCACAGCCTGAGTTTGGCTCACAGATGCATTAACTTCGTGGGTGAAAGCCAAAAAGGACAACGGCCACCATGTAGGCCCACCAAAAGATGGCTTTGAAAGAAAGTACTTTGTGGGGAAGTCTCACTGAATAAAGCTTTAGGTGTTGCACCCAGTTATCTACTTCACATTGATGGGAAAGTGGCCTGAAGTTAAAATACACACACACCCAAAAGTAGTAAATGGCTGACTGCCTGGTCAGGTGCCTCAAAAGATAAATATATGCAGATCAGAGAAAAGAAACTCTGGGGTAGAGACATGTAGACTGACATATGAAAATGAGAGCTTATAGAGCAAATATATTCATTGCAAGTTAACACCCATGAGAAAGTATCTACCACAGAAGAGACATTAAATAGCAGAGTAGACAAATGATTCCAACAGCTGAAAGCATTAGGCCTCTGTTATCGGCCACCTCAGCGTTGGCACAATGGGCTCTTACTTGTCAGGGCAGATCTAGCTATAGCTATGTATAAGGATAATGTAAAATATATTATCTCTTATTCACTGAGCTGATAATAAACATTTTAATCATGTTCTGTCTAAAATGATCTAATCATTTATAATTTTGAGAGCAGACTTGCATTTGTTTATTTATTTAATTTATTTATTTACTGTCCTGCACACACCATCCACTTTTGGGTGGGTGTGTGTGTGTGTGAGAGAGAGAGAGAGTGTGTGTGTGACGTAAGCATCAGTAGCATTTTACATCATTATGCAATCAATAGTACATATTTAATATGGAATCAAATATTCCATGAAGTGTAGCATTGACTGCCGTATAGAAGTACTCAAGTTAGTTTTTGTTGTTATTTTTGTTGATGATGATGATGACGATGATGTATTCAAGTGTGCCAACTTAAAAAAAATTCCACTCCTAGTATGGTACATTCAATGAACTCATCAGAACACAAAAGCCTTAAAATAACTGCACAGGGTCATGCTGCAAACTGTTTGGCATGATTATATCAACTGTGAACTCTGTGCCAGTCTTGGCATTTGTATCTACTTCTACAGTGGTTGCCATGGTAAGTAATTGTGAATATTCTTTTTCATATTAAATGAAAAGGAAGTTAAATAATGTGAAGTGTGGAAGTGCATAAAAGTGGTTATAGAGATCAAAGCTAATGTTAAAGTTCTGGGGCATTAAAAATAGGGTTTGAATAGGGATTGATTCACTAGATTATTTTAACCCAAAGAGTTTCCTCCAATTTACAAAAGAATCAGGCCCACTGTCTGGATAAAATAAACTGACAGCCAAAAATGAGAAAAGACACCTAAGACAAAGCCACTCTCTCAAAGACTTAAAAGAGCCTATCTTACTCACACAACATAGGGTGTGAGAGAGTGAAACCACAGAGGACTAAGAGCCAGGATCACAGTATATGATGGTTTTCAGGAATCATTTCTAGATATAACTCAGATTCTGAAACTTTCTTCAAATAACAAGTATCACCTATTGTAGTCTTTGCAAGACGGATTGCAACACTCATTTACTAGCCATTATAAACACAGGACCAGTGTGGAGCTTACAGATTACAACTGTCAAAATCTGTTAGAGTTGGCTGCTTGCCACCTGTTATTTAGATATAGGGCAAAGCCATCTTCTAGAATGGAAATAGCTTTGTTTTAGCAGCAGCCAATAAAATAGGCATAGAGAAATGAATGACAGAAAGAATGTTCAGCAGACAATAGAGGGCATATGAAAAAGATAATTTTAATTATGCAGGCAAAAAAAAAAAAACAAATCTTCCAAAATCTTGCCTTTTAAATCAGAAATTCATCAACAGCTCTTTTACTTCTTATATATCTTGGTGTGTGTGTGTGTGTGTGTGTGTGTGTGTGTGTATCAACAGGTCTGGCCTTATTTATTTAAATACTAATTATTTATCTTGTAAGCCCCATTAACTATTCATTATGAGAAAAACACCCATCACATAGCTCAAGAATACACTTTAAGAACTGCTTTAAAACCTTCATCCCATAGCTTTATTGATGTTGAGTTCAGTCTGAAATTAATGTTATTAATTTAAGGGAATTTGGTTATTTAATTTGATCTGGAAGGCTTTATTTTATCCAACTTATATATTATAAGGATTATAAGTAAATGGGATGTCTTAAGCATAACCATGCCTGAAGCAAAAGTTAACAGAATACAGGATGATATAAATGGAGTCAACAAAGCATAGCAGCCTGGAGTCCACTCAGCAATAAAATAAATAGCTTCACATGCTAAATAATCTCTCCAAGGCATTCAATAACAATATGTATAAACAATCTGCCAACAATTGTGGTCATATATGAACAAGAAAAAATTTGATATTTTCAATGTTTTTTTATGATTTTACAACAGGAGACAGGGTATTTGAAATACATCAATCAAATACTTGTGATATTGAAGCAATGGTAAGTATTTTCAAACACTTGAAGATCTCTAATATGCAATAGAGATTATATTTCTTCTGAATCGTTACAAACTGAAAAAACATGGATAAATAGAGAGCAATTAAATAAGGTCAAATTTTGGGTCAGTATCAGAATGAAATTTGTATCATCTAGAACTGCCTGACTAAAGGAATGAAAGCTACCTTGTATGGAGAAATTTCTGTCAATAGGGAGAGGTCAAATATAACTCTGTAATTCACTTATCCACATTTCTAGAAGGGATTTTTTATTTGAAATGTGGACTCTTAACATCCTCTGAACTCCTTTTCAAACATTTCCTTCCATATACAAAAGCAACCACTTTTTGAAGGAATATGTCAATTTCTTCTCCAAATGTTAGATTGCACTGATAGAAAAAGTTCCCAAAACTCTAACTCATTTAAAAAAGAATTGTGCGTAAATGAGATCTTTGCAGGATCTGCTCATATCCACACATTTTCTATCCAGCCGCAACTGGATGCCTTACCGTGTCTGCATGCACACTAACACTTGAAAACACTTCAGGCACATGCTCTTCGTGTTACTGAACTTCTCAAAGTGGCAAAAGTGTCTTCTTCACTTCTCAGATTAAAACAAAAAACAAGAGATAATGGCCATAACTGTCATTCTTTGTTGCCTCACCTCACCTTCAAGTTGTAAATTTTAAGACGGTGAGTTTAGTATCAGTGTCAATGAGAAAACCACCACCTGCTTTGAACTGTAAATCACTTCAGTGCTCTTAAGTCAACATGACCTCAGTGTGAAATGCCAAAGCTTGAAGTTATTACAATATTTAATTATTATAAAATGCTCCACAAATAGATTCATTAGAATGTTGACAAAAAAACACAGTTAAATATTTATATATGCATAGCAGCAGACCTTGTTCTTTCCAGAAGAATTTAATATTCTAAAAATGCAGGCATCTATTCTTTCAAATAAGAGTTAACACCAACAATGAAATACTGTATTTTTTGATTAACTAATGTATCTACAAATATCAGTGATTTCTACCCTTTTCAGAAAATTATCAAAGAAATTGATTCAAGGTCCCCTTCTTCCCAGAGGTTTCCTATCAAATTCCACTAAAAAGAACAAAACAAGGAAAAAATGCCTCATTGACGTTAGTGACAATTTGAAGGTCATAATAATCTCTGAAGGTCAATTTTTTGAACCACCGTTCAGTGCTTTTGCTGTATGGTGGGGTGAGCTGAGTGTTTTGGTGCAGCGTGTTTCAATCAGGAGTTAACTTGTGAATAATCAAGAAATACTTCACAAACTTCTAATTCCACTTTCCTAATCCAAAGGTGTGATAGGGTGCAGCCAACCATGGTGATTCAACTTGGAACAAGTTATTATCAGATAGAAAACACAATGGCTGGCTGAAAGGTGCTGGAACTTTAAAGGCATCTAATGTTTTACCACATACAATATGCACTTTTCTATTTGTCTGGTTTTTTTTCGAAATGGATCATTTGTGCTCTATAGTTGAGCCTCTCATGTCAGACACATGAAATAGGAAAATAAAAGAACAAATCTTTCCCAAATTTTGTATCATTCCCATATAATTTGTCATGTACTAGATTTTGCCACCTTCTTCTTCTTTCCCCCCATGGAAACTCTCTACAGATATTCCTGACAGAGAATAAGGCTGTATTAAGCTGACTGCCTGGCCTTTCCACCTCAGAGAATCCAGGGCCGATTTATGAACAATGAATCTAATGCAGTCTGGCAAAGAAATGGAATCACAAAATTAAAGATTTGTAAAAAAAAAAAAAAAAAAAAGATTAGAAGTTAAGGCGGTGTTGATGTTGAGTTCTTGTATTTGCATATTAAAAGAGGGTCTGTTCTTTTGTTTTTCCTTAGAGACGCTAAGCTTTTTATGATCACTTACATTTATAAAAAAGAATTCAGTGGGCTCAGAGGTCCTCCCAAGTCTTTTTAGTTTATTCTTATAGTTCAGATGGCATTTCTGCAATAAAACAGCCACCCTGAATAAACTTGAAGAGTATTTTGGGTATTAACATGCAAATGAGAGAATCAAGCATAACTCTCTGCTATGGTAATTCTTCCCAGACTGTTTTTCTTAAAAGGCTATCTGTGAGGGACTAAAACATCCACAACTGAGGCTGATTGCCAAGACTGTGGGGTTATAAAGTTCTATGCAAATGTATAGTACCAGACTATAAAAATCACCGCCTTATCTTGTTTTTGGTACAGACTATTGGAAATAATCTGATAAAGAGCATCAAATGATACATAGATCAACCCTGAAGTAAGAATTAGACCTTTGCTACAAAAGAGGCTGCACATTACCATTACGTGACTAGTCTTACATGCTTGAGAGAAAGACTTGATAATTGACTATCAATAAGACTTCCTGAGATGTATTTTAAAGCACAAGAACAAATCTTTTAGCGAGGATTATTCTTTCTGTTCATTAGTGAATTCAGCATTTTTTTTTTAGAATGTCTAGGACTCTGCATGGTGAGGTACTCTAAAAGGTGTATTATGACCATTTGACAAATTAGAAGGTATTGAAAACGAAGTCCACTTACAAGTTACTTGTTTACTATGTAATTGAATTTACTGTGGATTTTAAAAAGACCTTGTTTGTATTTTTTCCCATGACACCAATTCCGAGACATTTTAACTGATTATTTTTTTCATGTTTCTGAAAGTGATAATATATAATCTCTACTAGCTTCTACTATTTTAGTTTCCAGTTTAGAGTACAGAGAGAGAAAATATACACGCTTGCCTGGCAGTAATAATTCCCATTCATTTCTAAACCAGAATTGCCCTTAAGGCCCCAGTATCTTTAGGGGCTAAGAATAACACAGGGCAGAGAAAAAGAGGAAGAAGAGGAGTGAGAGGAAGGTAAAGAAGAGGAAAAGAAGTAGCATCAGGTGAGAATTAAAGAAGAAACCTGGAAAAATTCATCTCCTTGTTGTGTTGATGTCTCTTTTGTTATTATTGTCATAATGTTATTCCCAGAGTGGCACTTTTCTCCTATTACTCCTCTGGCCATATTTCAGTGCACTCAGCACTCAGGCACCTGTCCTAGTCTATATATTTACACATTTACCACTATAATTCCATATTAAAACTTTGCTAGGGTAAGTCAGTCTTTATTCTTTCTTATTTCCTTTCTCCTCTCCCCATTTGTTTTTTTTTTTTTTTAAAGTTATTTTCTTCCTGTAAGGTAGAATTAAAAGACTGAGGTAGAGAGTAACTCAAAGGTGAATAAGATTATTGCTATTGCCAAAGTTTACACATTTGTAGAAACTAAACTCTAAGTATAGGGAGTCAGCTTTACTGAAAGGTAGACATTGATTAAGTTACAACAGAGATTCAGTGTGCTGAGGGATCAAAAGAAAGCCACAGTGTTCTCTTTCCCCAATTAACATATATAAATCATAGGGGAAACACTTAAGATAGTGATGTTTAACATAAAACCAGAGTCATGCTCGTGCTCAACATTGAGAGAAGAGTTCTCCCTCAGTCCTGATAGATGATGATTAACGTTCTGGTCCTTTTTTTGGAAAAAAAAAAAAAAAAGTCATGTTATGACTTTAAATTCTGAGCAGTCTTATCAGAAGCGGCAGCTCTTTAGATATAGAAGGACAGTATAACTTATCATCTGAACTAGGACACTTTTGAGAGGAAAAAGGAACACCTTGACACACGGGACTGCAGCTGGCTGGTCACCCTAGTAAGATGGCCAGAATAGACCAGTATCACTTTTGTGTCTCTGAAACTAGTTTATATCAACTGATTATAACAATCTGAAGAAGAAAAAAAAAAACCAGCCAAATGTATAACTGAGGATGAAGTGTTAAATGTGAAACATGAATTAAGTGTAAACTAAAATGCCAAAAGACATATTTAATCAAAACAGGCTCAATCCTATTGCTAGTAAAGCAGAAGAAAATGAAAAAAAAAAAATAACATGCTTGTCATAAAGGTAAATATAATTTCTAAGAAGTCTTTTAAACTGTATGAGAAAACTTACAAAATGCTAACTTACATTTACAGGCCATTTATTTTAATTAGGGTGGAAATATATTCCCAAAGTACATTAGACTTCAGATCCAAGCAAACAGCCACTTGTTATAGTATGATAAAAGTATACTATACTTATAAACCTTACTTTTTCACTGTATCACACTAATCGTCTGTACAGTGATGACTGCAAGTTCCATGTAATAAAAAATGTAAATTGTTTTGTCAAAAAAATCATTTTACTGCCAAGGAAAACTTAAAGTAAATAGGTATTCAAGGTAAACGACTTCAAAGAAGTATTTATATTCAACTTCTCCCCCATATAATGGTATATTACTCATTAATCCTCATTTCAAGATTTTCCTAGAACAGGATCTAAATGAAATTTTAATTTACAAAGGAAATGAAAGCAATCATATTATTGCCCTTCACAAAGCTGGAACATATTTTTTCCAGAAACTTAAAAATAACATGATTAGATTTATATATGTTTCCTTATGCAAAAAAATGTAAATGAAAGTTGCTAGTAACTACTTAATAAATAAATCAGGCTCATACACGAGTATGGATATATGGCACTTGCCAAACTTTACCAAATTGGAATTACCGTTGCTTAGTTCCCACCCTAAAACTACATAATTTCAATGATATGGTGTGTGACCTTGGCATCAGAACCTTTAAAACTACTCAGGTGATTAAAATATATAGTAAAGATTGAGAACCTGTGCACTATGTAGTTAAAAAAAAAACAAGAACTTCTATATCCTGTTCTATCTAACAGTTTGGCTGAATAATCAAACACTATGTTTTGGAAAAAATATCAGCACTTGGATTTTGTCTGCTGCCTTAACTTTCTCTTTGTGCATTAAATCTGATATATTAGTGACCTGATCTTATATATTCTTGCCTCATTGTGTGGCATTTTTTTTCTCTTTTTCATTTTTTATCTTGACTATAATTTCAGCCTATGGTGATGGATATTTAGATTTCTAATCTCATGTGTTGACATTCAGTTTGACATGCCAAATATTATCTGCAAACATGGATGCTTTAATTAACCAACCAATTTGCCTGTCATTCTTTTGTATCTATCATCATCATTCTCAACTCTTTTCACTTTCCACTTCATGAAATTTCCATTAGAACTGTAGCCTTCAATCTATCTGGGGACCTGCAGATAAAAACTGCAATAATGCTTTCAAAAAAATTTTTAAAAGCTTCATTTCTTTTGTTATTCCCAAACTTAATGGTTCCATATGAAAACACAGAAACACTTTCATATCTTAGATATCTATTTCTATTGTGAAATTTTCCGAGAATCTACTAAATACATATATTAAGGGTTTTAACCAAAATGATCAAGTTTTTCAATAATCAAGAATATTTTTCTTCTTACCAATGCATTTTTGTTCCAGAATCTCTCTGCCGTAATCAACCATTAACCTGGAAATTTTATATTTGCTACTAGTGTTTTCTCCTACTGTGGGACAAGTAGAGCAGCATCAATACAAGAAAAGCAGGGGAGGCCAATATAAAAGCAAGTATTAAATGAGATTTCCTTGAGAGAGAAAATGGTTATATGTAAGTTCTATACAAATGAACGAATGAGATAAGTCAAGAAGATTCATTATTTCTAATTTATTAAGGCCATGACTTTAGAGATATTCATCTAGGCCACTCTACAATTAAAAAAAAAAAAATAGAAATAACCTGTTGCCCAGACTAACATTATTAGAGAAAGGGTCTCTCCAACTACCATGCTGAAGTTAAATAGAATTAAATTAAGTACAGGTACAGCAAAGGGTATAAATTAAGTGGAGTGGGACTGTATATTTCTAAAACATAAGGCTACTAGCAAAATTATGAGCTTAATTTACTCACTTTCTTATTCATATATTTCATGGAACCAATGCATAAAATAAAAAAATAAAGAAAAGATAATTTGCTAGGTAATTTAGAGGAAGGAAATTAAAGTGTAATGGCAGCCATGTACATTTTTTAATGTATAAAGTTTTGTATTAAATTATATTACCATCTGCAATATAGAAATTCCCTTAAAACTTTACCTAACCCTGTTACGATTCCCTAAAATACATTTTAATTTATCTTCAAAAGGTATTTTATCCTCTGAGTTTTAAAAAGAACATGAAATAGATTCCACTCCTGTCTGGCCTTCCTAAGTTTAGCCTTCTGTTCTATTAAATGATTAAAAATAATTTTAAATAACAAAGCTGCACCAAGTAATTCATCTTTTGAACATGTCAAGGTTCTTTAAAGCTAAATTGCTTTTAGTAATAGTCGGTTTCAATTACGAATTAACTTTGATTTGTTGCTGTTCTTGTCTGTGGCATTTGACTGGAATGAATAACTGCAGTCTATAAATTCTGGTCTCAAACCTACATCTGGCAATTCATTAGGAATCATCTTTGAGAGACTCAAGAAAACATCAAAAGAAACAAGAATAATTCTTCCATGCAAAGCATTCTTAATTTCAAAGGCCCAGTTCAAAAACAAATAATCTTGCTCATATTTTAATTTTAACTAAGGTGATTAAAATAAAAATATATTCAAATTTTTGTCTTCTTAGGCCTGAAATAGGGCTCCATTAAAAAAAATATTGAAGCCAAAACACGTTCCATGATTAATAAACCTTTTAGTCACTTATACCTTACATCCTTTTGTTAATACAAACTGTCCCAAGTTGACCTTTTTGGTTTTTCATTTAAAAAAAGGCCAACTGTGGCTTTGCAGTCTGAGTTGGAATAAAGGTAGTTGAACTCTAGGTGATACCTTTAGCTTGGAAATGGAAACTTTCCCATGAAGACTTGTTCAATGAAGCTCATTCACAGGATTATTTCTGTTCCTCTAGACTTATCTGTGTCATTATCCTTGCAGTTTTAGAATCCCTTTAAGATGAACAAGCTAGTCCCTCTGCCCCTTCCCACTGCTCATTCTCTCTCTCTCTCAAATAAATAAATAAAATCTTGAAAAAAAAAAAAAAAAAAGATCAACAAGCTAGGATACAGAGGACAGTTAACGTGAATACATGCAATAATTCATGCAAAAGTCGGCAATACTGGCCAAACACTCTTACATATTGGTGATACAAAAGAAACTAAATTTAAGTTCTCATCAGCAATTCCCACATGCCCATGTTTAACAAATGTACTTTTCTTGCTGGCTGGGTTCCAGAGACTTTTAGGAAATTCTGCTTGAACTGTCATGTCCACTCTACTTCAGTAAGTTCTTCTGATAGTTAATTCTTAGATTTACATGTACATGTAAGTATCTTAATTCTGCAAACTTACACCCTAGCATATAATTCTGTGCCTCCACTTCATCTTCCTTTCCCTTCTTATGCCCTTATTCAAGTTATAGTTTATTAGAAATTATTGAGTATCTAGTTCCTCAAGCCCTTCCTTCTCTTATATTATCTCTGAATGACTTTAGTTCTCTTTCTATAGGTCCTAGAAACCAAGATCTCTTAGCTGACCTAGTAAGAACCATAAAAAGTGATCATTTTGCTATTTCAATTCCATAGATCTTTACATTTAGAACAGGAAAAACCACTTTCTCTATTCCTACAATTTGGGATGCTAAACTGTGATACATAAAATCAATGAACATGTAGGCTGCTGCCCTTCTATTTCATGGTCTCCAATCTTACTGGAGTGAGCCTTCAGCCCCACTTGTTAATCCTTTCAAAAGCTGCCTATCATCACTGTCTCATTCTTCAGACAAGTCACTAGATTGGAGTAAATGAGGGATAATTACCATTCCTTGTGTTTTTTGTATCTTTGATATTTAGGAGTTCTTAGCCTATGCTAGATGAATGCACAAGTTTTCCAAAATTAATTTCTCTCTCCAAGTCTTAAACTTTTCTCTAAGTACTTCTGATCTCAGCAGAGAAAAAAATTGAGATTTTTCAAATACAATTCTTAACATTAACTGGCTACTACTTGATTCTGACAACAACCTGGGTATTTTTACATTACCCTCTTTATTTTTCACAGTATTTCTAATAAAGCAGGTACTATTATTCACATCTTACACTTGGGAAAGATGGTGATTAAATTTTTAAGTACTTATTCCAAGTTTATACAGCCAGGCCAGGGCATGATGACATGTGTCTGACATCATATATGAGCCTGATGACAGAGTTCTAAATCATTATCTTAATTAAAATTTCTCTACCTTCTGCACACTTTCTTACAAATTATTTTTTATGGCTTGAAAATTGTGTTTCAAGTTCAATATTTTTTTTTGCTATCCTAATGTAATTAAAAGTGTGATTTTTACATATGGATTTTACAATCTTAACTATATACATTGTAAAGTGAAGATTTCCTTCCTTTTCTATATAATTGTCTCAACACTATTTTTTTTACTACCTCATGTTTCCTCATTGATATGCAATGCTAAGTCTCACTGTATTAAGCCCTTCACATATACATGAACCTGTAGGTTCTCCATTCTGTGTAATTTATTAATTTGTATTCTAATATTAACACTCCACATTATGATTATTATTCATTATAAGATTTATTTATATGTGGTAGGATGTGCTCCCTGATATTACTAGACCTTCTCAACATGTCTTGGCAATTAAATATTCAAAAAGTAATTATTGCATTGAAACTTGTCCAGGTCATATGGGACATCTTCTAGCACTAGGGATGAGAAAGAATATTATTTTTTTCTAAATTTAGAAACTACAAAAATCTCATGGATTTCAAGATTCAAATTAAACTCTAATCATCAAAGATTCAAGTTTAATTTATTCTTATTAAATCACAGAATTTTAGGTATGGAAGGACTTTTAAAGATCATCTAGTTGAACTCATTTCTTTTATCTGAGAAGACTGAGACCTGGAGAGGTAATTTGCAATTTGCAAAATACCACACAATGAGTGGCAGAGCATGTACTAAAATTACATCTATTAAGTGAGTAAAATAGAAAAGATTCTATTCCTAATTCTCATAGTATTTAAGCTAGCTTTGATTTTTCCTGATTTCTGAATTCATTAACCAAAGAGTCAATGATAATTCAATCTACAGTCATAAGATGACATTAGTTAGCTCATGAAAATAATTCAGAAATGCATCATTAAAATAGTTTAATATACATTTGAATATTTGTATTTGAAGAGTTTAATATTAATTGAACATCATAAAAGGGAAAATAGGAATTCCCCTTCTAGCAAAGGAAGACTATCTATTTCTAGACCAATATCGTCAATCAACAAGCAAAACTAGATTTGAATAAATTCAAAAATATCAAGCATAAAAAATTGGGGAGCAAAAAAAAAAAAAGAGAGAGAGAACTAAAACAGTGTGAACGTGAGGATCCAGTACTATAATGGGAAGGAAAGGGAAGAAAGGTAAGCTAAAGTTTTGAGCCACACTTCTTGCAATCTACTGAGTCCAAAGGAGCAGCTGAAAGACTTAAAAGCCAAACAGAAAGTGGCTGCTCAGAAGTTTTAATTGGAACAGAATTTCCTACATTCTTAACAGACTAGGATATAAAACTTTCAAATTTATGGCCCTCTATGATGAAGAAATATTGGTAAACAGCCCAGGATTTCACATGTAATCCCAGAACTGCTATACTCCAACAATAAGGATAAAACTGAACAAGACAACTCGTCTCAAAGACTGAAGCCCAGTTTCTTATCAGCTCAACCTCTGAGCAAATGAAAACAACGTGTCTCTGCTTGGCCAGAGCAAAAGAAAATCCTCCCTAGAGGAAGATAACACTAAAATCACCTCTTCAAGTGTTCATATAAACCTTAAAGATTATTGTTTGTCTGTTTTTTTAAGTAGGCTCCACACCCAGCATGGGGCCCAAACTCATGACCCTGAGATCGAGAGCTGAGCTGAAATCAAGAATTGGACCATTAACCAACTGAGCCACTCAGGTGCCCCACAACTTTAGAAACTCAAATATAAAACAGCCAAATGTACAAAAAGACAGAATGAATAAGAGAAATAATAGAAATAGACCCACAGAAGATCCAGAGACATTATTAAATATAAATGTGATTAATGCTTCAAAAGTTAAGGAATAACATGGAGAATTTTATCAGAGATTTTTATTAAATAAAAAAAAATCCTAAAACAGAAATTATAATAATTAAAATAAGTAACCAATCCATCATTTTAACAGGAAAGCGGTTATGTGGTGTAACTAAAGATTAGTTAACTAGAAAATTGAATAAAATATTCAGACTGACACATGGAAAGTAAAAAGGAAGAAATTACTCAAAAGTACCAGAGATGGATATAAGTTTCAGTGAAATATCTGTTTTCTTCAATCAGCATCCCAGAAGGAAAGGAGAGAGAGAATGAAGCAGAATTGATAAAGAATTGATATTTGAAGAAATAGAGGTGGATAATTTTCCAAAACTGATACACATAACTCCAACAACAGATTTAAGAAACATTACAATTCCAAGTATGATGAATTCAAAGTAAAGTGATAATCACTGATGGTTAGTCCACTTAAAATTCAAGTTAAAGAAAAAAAAATTAAATCAGAAAAAATGAAAAAAACATGTTTACTTCAAACAGAAAATGATAAGGCTACGCTGATTATTCAACACAATTAACAGAAACTAGAAACAGTGGAGTAAAAATTTTAAAAGATAAAAGAAATAGCTCCTAGTCAAAAATTCTCTATCTAGTGAAAATTTCCCCCAGTGATGAAAATAAAACAGAATTTAAGACAAATAAGAAGAGAAAGTACCTGTCAACAAATCCACAAAAATTGAGTTTTACAGGTGAAAGAAAAACAGTCCGTGATGAAGGCATGGAGATACAAGAAGGAAAGAGCAGATAAGTGGCTACTTCTAAGTGAATGTTGACTATATAATAAAAATAGCATCTTGTGGAATTTATAAATTCACAACAAACATAGCACAAAGTGCAAAAGGGAGTTAAATGAAGAAAATGCATTTTATGTTCTACCAGAAAGAACAAACTTCAATGTGTTTACATATATTAGAGTATCAATAACTACAAATTTTTTAAATGACATAATATATGAAAATCAGAAAAAATCTCTAATTATAGTGGGATATTTTGATATATCTCTGTAACTCAAAACAAAAATATTATAAGGAAGTTGAATATTTAACATGATTAACAAAAGGGAATAGAAAAACAGACTCACAAAAAAAAAGTGGGAGAGGAATTTATTTGAAATATATTCATAGTATTTTTGAACTCTAAGTGGTTCTTGGAAATGAGGGTTACAGAGCCATAAATTGATTTGGCCCTCCAAACTCTATGTAATAACATACATAGTTTGAAGAGCTCTCTCCCTGTGCTTAGCCTGAAGCAGTAAAGGGCAAGCCCATGAGATTTTGCCTATCAGCAAACATACAGTTATAGTAACAACTTCCACTCTTTGAAAGCACACTCTCTTCCCAAAAGCAGTTTTCTTGATACTTTCTTTAGTTGGCATTGGATGAGAGAGAAGTACTTCTACTCCTGTGCTTCCCTACAAATAAGTGAGACAAAACTAAGAGTACTATGCAAACTATTTTTAAATAAAAATTCACTACTTCAGCAGTCTCTGGATTTCTTTTCCATATAGGTTGCAATTGCTGATAGGCTAAGATTTGCTATTCTGGTTTTATATGCTGCTTTTCAACCCCAGCAGTGATGAATTTAATGACTCTCTTTGCAAATTGCTCTATTTGTCACGTTTAAATTCCTTTAACCCTTAAACCAAATTTTTATATAACTAGAAAAGTTTGATTTAATAACCTTTTATATGCACATATATGTACATAAAAGAAATATAATTTGGGAAGCTTGAGCTAATTTACTTTATTCTTGATAATGCCTAATTCCAAATCATTTCTAAATGTTTAGACAGGAGCCATCACTACCTGATTAAGATCATAGCAATCCTTTTTTTACTATAAAGAATACTAATTTTGATAGCTACTTCATGTCTCCAAAGCCAGATATGAAATAGAGGAAATGAAAATTCCACCTCTTTTGTATTGAAAGATAGGAGAAAAGAATAAAAAATGTGAGAATTATGTTCTTCTTTAAGTACAAGAAACAAGTATATGAGAGTTATTCTGCATTAGGTATGGTAAAGTAGTAACTTACCATCCTACAAATAACAACTATAAACATTTTAGTAAATACTAAACAAACACCCATTCACCTCCCTGCAAACATTCCAAAGAAGTTCTAGAAAATAAACAAAAACAGGCAAACCTTTGTAGGAGAGTCAAAACTTTAAAAAGAATAGAGCATGAGGTAGGTTTTTATAGCTTTAGCCTGAAGGCAGTTGCAACATAGTGCAGAATGCTTGAATCTCCAATGGAAGACATGGCATTTTTCTGTCCTGAAGAAATAAAGGAAAGGAATTGAGTGAAACCACAGCTGCTGGAAAAGAAGGGGGACATCACTGAAAAGAGAGAGACAGGTAAGAGAAATCCCAGATTTTATAAATTTTACCCAAATTCTGCTGACCCCGACATCATGTATGTGTGAAATATACTGGAACAGCTGGTGGCTAAGTCAAAAGAACTGAACTGAGGGGCGCCTGCGTGCCTTAGTCGGTTGAGTGTCTGCCTTTGGCTCAGGTCATGATCCCAGAGTCCTGGAATTGAGCCCCTGTTTAGTGGGGGGCCCTGCTTCTCCCTCCCCCTCTGCCCCTGCTTGTGCTCTCTCTCTCACTCACTCTCTCTCAAATAAATAAATAAATAAAAATCTTAAAAAAAAAAAAAGAACTGAACTGAGATCTGGGTTGATGCACACTGCAGTTTTGACAAAGTTAGTAATTTGGGCCTAACTAAATTAAATGCTTGCTGAAATGCAATAAACAGAGACCAAAATTGAATAGATCCAGATGCTGCAATTATAAAAAATGACTACGAGATATCTATTATACCTACATTGGACGAGGTAAAGAAAAATATGCTCAGAATGAATGAAAAGATAGAAATATGGGAAATATATAGTTTAAAAATGGAAATTCTAAAAATGAGAAATATAAAATCCAAAAGAGAAATTGGCTGGAATAATAGTGCGATAAAGATAATGGAGGAGTCAGAAATTTGAATACAATAAAATTATCCAGTCAGAAGGAAAGCAGGAAAAAAAATGGAAAAAATAAGCAAAGCTTTAAGGACTTGTGGGACGGCAACACAAAGTCTAACATATGCTAACATAGAGTAACAAAACTGAGGTAAAAATATTTGACAAAATGAAGGCCAAATACTAGTGAAATGCAAAAAAAAATAAAAGTTTTTTTTTGTACATTCAAGAAACTGTGCAACCAAACAGGATAAATACAAAAAAAAAAAAAAAAAAAAAAAATCACATCTAGGTACATCATAGTTAAACTACTGAAAAAACAAAGATAGGGGTACCTGGGTGGCTCAGTCCTTAAGCGTTTGCCTTCAGCTCAGGTCATGATCCCAAGTTCCTGGGATCAAGCCCTGCATCGGGCTCCCTACACAGTGGGAAGCCTGCTTCTCCCTCTCCCACTCCCCCTCCTTGCGTTCCCTCTCTCACTGTGTCTCTCTCTGTCAAATAAATAAATAAAATCTTTAAAAAAAGAAAAGAAAAAAACAAAGATAAAGAGAAAATCAATCTGGAAATGAACCAAAGAAAAATATATTACATACATGACAATCTAAGTAAAAAGTTCAAAAGAATACAAAACTACTACATGAATGTAATTAGAAAGGCCCTGGTATACACAGTTAATCTACAAAATCCAAAGCAGCAAAAAAGTTGAAAAGTGAAATTTCTAAAAATTCTGTTTACAACAGTGTCAAAAATAAACTCATAAACAAATTTTTAAAAGATGTACATGTATTGTATGGAAACCCATAAAACATTGCTGTTATGAATTAAAGAAACTCAAAATGAATGGAAAAATATATTATGCACAGGGATTGGAGAAGTGGGTATTATTAAGATGTTAATTTTACCTCAGTTGACCTGTAGATTTGAATATAACAACTATCAAAATTATGTCAGGAATTTTTTAAGGAGAAATTGACAATCTATTCTAAAATTTTTTTATTTTTTTATTTTTTTTGAGATTTTATTTGTTTATTTGACAGAGAGAGACACAGCGATAGAGGGAACACAAGCAGGGGGAGTGGGAGAGGGAGAAGCAGGCCTCCCGCCAAGCAGGGAGCCCGATGCGGAACTCGATCCCAGGACCCTGGGATCATGACCTGAGCCGAAGGCAGATGCTTAACAACTGAGCCACCCAGGTGCCCTTATTCTAAAACTTATATGGAAAGTCACACAAATAAGAGCCAAAGCAATTAAAAAAAATCTGGGGACTCAGGATACTTGATCTTATTGACTACTCTTATGAGTCATTAAGAAAGTGATTGGTAGAAGGTTAGGCATATAAGTCAATTAAAAATAGTAGATTATTAGGGCACCTGGGTGATTCAGTCTTTAAGTGTCTGCCTTCAGCTCAGGTCACGATCTCAGGGTCCTGGGATCGAGCCCCACATCGGGCTCCTGCTCAGTGGGAAGCCTGCTTCTCCCTCTCCTCCCCACTTGGACTCTCTCTCTCTCTCGCTATCTCTCTCTCAAGTAAATAAATAAAATCTTTTTTAAAAAATAGTAGATTGTCTAGAAACAACTACATATGTGTATATATATATATATATATATATATATATATATATATACACACACACACACACACACAGAGAATTGATTTTTTTAAGGTTGTCAAGATAATTCTTTGTTGAAAAAGAAGTCTTTTACATGACATTTTGTTGGAACAGGATATCTATATAGAAAAATTCCAATATATATTCTTATCTGAAAAGACAATGGATCATTGACTTAAATTTGTAAGCTAAAGTTATTAAACTTATAGAGGAAACATAGAAGCGAATCCTTGTGACCTGTGGGTTGGCAAATATTTTTAGATATGAATGCAATGAATGCAAACATAAAAGAAGAAAAAATGATAATTAGGACTTCATCAAAATGAAAAACTTTTGCTCAACAGAAGATACCATTAAGAAAGTTAAAAGTCAAGCCATGGATAGAGAGAAAATATTCACAATGCATAAATCAGTCAGAGGACTGTAACCTGAATATATATTGTGTTCTTAAAACACAAGTGGAAGACAACTAAGCCAATTTGAAAAGTGGACAAAACCCCTGAATGACCAAAAGAAGATACACAAATAACCAATGGTCACATAATTGCTCCACATCATTAGTCATCAACTAATTGCAAGTTAGAACCACATGAGATAATTCTACATGAGCATGCATGGATATACAAATGCACACATACCCATGCACACACACACAAACTAGAATGTCTACATTTTAAAAAAAAGTCTGAATATACAAAGTATTGGAGAGTTCATAAAATAACCAGAACTCTCAAAAACTGGTGAGAATATATAATATCATTACCACTTTGGAAAACTGGCAAATTCTTTAGTTGCATATACATCTTTCACATAGACTAGCCATCCACTTCAACTATTTATCCAAGATTAATGAAAGTATATGTGAACCCAAAGACTTATATATCAATTTTACAGCAGTTTCATTCACAATAGCGGAAAGTTATAAACAACCCAAATGTTCATCAATAAAGAAATAAAGAAACAAAATATGGCATAATAAAATATCAGTCATTGAAAAAAGAAATGAAATACTAATATATGCAACATGAATGAACCTCAACATCACTGTGATGAATGAAAAGTCAGAAGCAATGAGCACATACTATAGAATTCTATTTATATAAAAATTCTAAAAAATACAAACTATTGTATAGTAACAAAAAGCATATCAGTTCTTGCTGAGATATGGGTGGATGGAGAGATGAACTGCAACTGGGCTAGGGGACCCTTTTATGAGTGATGGAAATGTTCAGTACTATAATTGTGACTATGGATTCAGGTGCATCTATTTCTGTCAAAACTCATGACATTGAACAATGTAAATGAATATGTTTAATTGTATGTTACAATTAGATAGTCAATATCTGCATTTATACACACCATAAAGGAGTGATGATAAAAATATGCTGTTCTTAAAGAGTCCTGATGGGTTTAAGAATATCTGAAACATGGGGCGCCTGGGTGATTCAGTAGGTTAAGCATCTGCCTTCAGCTCAGGTCATGATCTCAGGGTCCTGGGATTGAGCCCCTTGTTGGGCTCCCTGCTCAGTGGGGAGTCTGCTTCTCCTTCTACCTGTGCTTTTCCCCCTCCTCCTCTCCCCTGCTCATGCACACTCTTTCTCTCTCAATTAAATAAATAAATAAATCTTTTAAAAAAGTGAATATGTGAGACTTGAAGTCTTGTCCTATATTTTATGGTATGGCCATGACATATTACAGAAAAAAAATATTTTGGAAAGTATACAGACTTAAAAATCAAAGAGACCCATGTTCCAGTTTTATTTGGGTAAGTTACTTTTTAAACCTTGTAAGCCTCTAAATAAAAATCTTAAAAAAAAAAGTAGGGAGGGGGCACCTGGGTGGCTCAGTCAGTTAACTATCTGCCTTTGGCTCAGGTCATGATCCCAGGGCCCTGGGATCAAGCCCCACATAGGGCTCCCTGCTCAGTGGGGAGCCTGCTTCTCCCTTTCCTTCCTCCACAAGTTCCCCCTGCTTGTGCTCTCGCACTCTCCCTCAAATAAATAAAAATCTTAAAAAAAAAAAAACAAAAAAACTTGTAAGCCTCAATATCCACACCTATAAAACAGAGGTATGTAGTACTACCATATTGTGGGATAATTTTAGGTCAAACAGACCTCAGGTTTGTCTCCTTAAACTATTATTAGCCTGTGCAAATTTCTCCATCTTTTTCTTTCTTCAAATTAAAAATGGCCATAATATTCAGCCATAAAATTGGTCTGAGGATTTATTGAGCTGGCAAATGAAAAACAACTAATAAAATGTCTGGCACATTATAAGTGCTCGATAAATTAGTTTTCTTCCCTTTTTGGTAATATCAGGAGAACTAAAATATGATATGAAACAGTTAGCAAGATGTTAGCATTGGAAAGAGATTTCTCTTAGTGTAGACAAGTTTATTTTCATATTTTCAAAGAATACCAGCTAAGGCTTCAATTGTTGAATCTCAAAATACTTCCCTAATTTACTTACAGGTTTGAAGAGCAGACTTCAAACAGACACATTCCCTGAGATCAAATATTTAAGTAAAGGTTATCTGAAATACCTAAACCTTTGAAAATGTCTCAGAGGGAAACTCCATTTCTAGCAATATGACAGAAAGGTACCCTGAAGGGGCTTCTTACTAGAATAATAGTTGATCCTAGATAATTTACAACAAATACACTTTTAATGCACCGTTGTAAGCAAAAGAAATGTCCAAGGACAAATAAAAATAAAAAAATAAGCCAGTGAAGTAAAACTGACACTTGAACACAAGTGCACACAGAAATCAGGTTGCATTCAGGAAAAGTGGCAATGTCAGATTTGAAATGGAAAAACGAAGCTGATAGTTTGATTGTCTACTGGACTGACAGAGGTAGACCATGAAATTATCCCATGGATCTATAAACATTCAGAATTAGAGTATGTTCAATTGGTATCTTTCCCTGGATTCTGAAAGAGAAATTCCAAGTCCTCTCAGAAGAAAGTTACCATAATTTGGTTCCTTAAAGATGCAATAGAGAGGCCCAACAAAGCCCAAAAGTTGGCTCTAGTGAAAAGAAAAAAACTTACGGCAAGACTGACAAAAAGAGGGAGAGAAAGAGCACACAATGAAATAATACTGGAAACTGAAAAGAAGACAAACTAAAGAACAGCATGGATTAAAATGTTAATGAGAATACTGTGAAAATCTCAATGCCAGTAAAGATTAAAACATTGTAATTAAATGGGCAAATACCTTGAAATAGATAATTTAATAAAACTAAATAAAAAATAAGTCATGGGAATAAAAGGTACAGCATGGGGAATACAGTCAATGATTTTATTTTTTTTTTAATTTTTTTTTTTTAAGATTTTATTTATTTGCGAGAGAGAGAATGAGAGACAGAGAGCATGAGAGGGAGGAGGGTCAGAGGGAGAAGCAGATTCCCTGCTGAGCAGGGAGCCTGATGTGGGTCTCGATCCCGGGACTCCAGGATCATGACCTGAGCCGAAGGCAGTCGCTTAACCAACTGAGCCACCCAGGCGCCCAATACAGTCAATGATATTATAATAGTGTTGCATGGTGACGGGTGGGAGCTCCACTTGTGAGTGTAGCATAATATATAGAGATGTAGAATCACTGTGTTATACACCTGAAACTAATTTAACATCACGTAACTATACTGACATAAAAAATAAAGTAAAAATTAAAATAAGAAAAGAAAAAATGTAAATTTTCTATAATCACAATATAAATTGAGTCTGATTACAAATTTCTTACAAAGAAGAAAC
Organism: Phoca vitulina; assembly: GCF_004348235.1. Lineage (NCBI taxonomy): Eukaryota > Metazoa > Chordata > Mammalia > Carnivora > Phocidae > Phoca > Phoca vitulina. Next base: position 27,569,197 of record NW_022589709.1, read on the forward strand.
TAGGCCCAGATGGTTTTACAGGTGAGTTCAAGCAAAAGTTTAAGTAATTTATAATTACAACCTTAAGCAGGTTCCTAAACAGAACAGAATAAAGGGGTGCGGGAGAGTTAATAAGTCCCATATCACCTTGATATCAAAATCAAACAAGGACTTTGAGATGCAAAAATCTAAAACACAATATTAGCAACAACATATAAAATATTAGGGAAATATCCTAGGAATGCAAAGTGGCTTCACATTATAAAATTCATAAATATAATTTATCTCATTAACAGGTTATGAAAGATACCTATATTATCATTTCAATAGCATCAGAAAAAACACATGACAAAATTTATGACCTATTCAATGTATCATCCCCCCAAGCAAACTTTACTTTCTTAACATCCTAAACTCTATCAAGACACTCAGCAAATATAATTACTTCTGTGAAATTGCTAGTTATTTCTTTAGATCAGCAGGAAGACAAAGAAGACTATTACAACAGGCTCTGTGTAAAGATGCACTAGAGGTCTTAGCCAGTACAAGAAATAAAGAATTTGAGAGGAAAAAGTCAAACTCTTATTATTAATGATTTATATGGATATTTATATAGTAGCCCCTAAAATTCATTTATAGGCAAATTATCATTATTAGAGTTATTTAAAATTTCAGCAAGATTGCAGATATTAGCATAAACAACAAACTGCAATTCTATTAATCAGTAAAAATAGTTAAAAACATTTAAAAACAATATTTAACAAGAATAAAACTATAAGGTATCAAGGACAAAAGATATTCAAGAAATTTGAAGACAAAATGTGAAACATACTGAAAGATGTTAAAAGATCTAAATAAATGAAGAAATAAACCCTTTCAAAGACAGGGATAGTCAATACCACAAAGACTGATCTATTGAATCAATACATTTATAGCTAAATCAAGAAAAATTTTTAACGGAAATTAACAACAATGATGTTGAGACAACTAGATATCCAAATAGAACAAAAAATTAAAATGTAATCCATACATCAAGCATTCACAAAAACTAAAATGGACTATTTTAATGTGAAAAACAAAATATTTAATCATTTCTAGAAATATAGAACAATATTTTTATATCTTCATGTTAGGAAGGATTTATGTTATTAAAATTAAACAAATATGAACTATAAATAAAAAGCATTAACTAAATTTAAGATTTATGTTCATCCATAAAAACCGTAAAGAAAGTTAAAAGGCAAGCCACATAATTTTGGAAGACATTTTCCAAATTCTATAACTGAAGAACTTACAGAATATATATATGGGATTGTGGGGAATGAGAAGGCAGCTGTAATGTCATTTGTAATGTTGAAGCTGCTGTGTTGATGCCTAGGCTCACCAACCTGCATTTCATGACTAAGCTTTATAACATGACACCTATGTGTATTTGTGTGTGAATTACCCCCATTTTCATGTAGTTTATGTATTAAATATCTCATACTGATTGTTTCAGGTATTTCACAGGAATCCCTTCTTACATTATTCTAGAATTTAGTATTTCCAAAAATGCTATGGAATTTATAAAAAGCAAGTATAAAAATGGAAGCAAAATATATAACAAAGTGGTAATAATTTTGAATTTCCAGAGAAATTTAAATTTAGAGTTGAAATTTATGCAAACTTCATTTCAAAATTTTTTAATTCTCATTCACTTCATTTTTCATACCGAGTTTACATCTCGAGTGAAGATACGGAGTTTCTCTTTACTTTTCAGTATGCCGTGTTCAGCTGATGTCCAATCCCACTGATGTCTCTAGGCTAATAGATACAACATTTGGCACATGGACATCAATACACACAAAGCAGACTGCCAGCACCAGCAGCTTGTGCAATCTGTGCTTGGAAATTTACATCGGTCATAATTACTGCTCCACCTGTATTAAATAAAGCTCTTCTAACCTTAGGAACAAAAGTGGCTTCCCAAAGCATCAGTAGTAGCACAGTAAGTACATGTAAAGAAACGGGGCACAACAAAGTACTCTTCAATATAGAATTTAGTGGAATCACATCAACCTGTGGATTTTTTTTTTAATAGGGCAAATATACCTATTAGCATTTTAGGGATTTTTGTGTGTTTATCAAAATTTTATAATCTCTACCTTGGGTGAGTCTGCAAAGAGATTATCTATAATAAGTACCTAAATTATTTCTCTGATCCATATTCAGTCAAGTAGAGGGCATTTACTGAAATCTCTTTTGTTTGCAATAGTCAGGTTGCTATGTATAACAGATATGAAACCTCCTGGTGTGTCTCTGAGTAAGCTCCTTAGTTAGAGAAAGGAAATAATCAGAAACTACCTGTTTAGTTTCTCTGAAGAGAGATTCAAAGATAACTTACCAGGAATTATAAGAAAGATTCAAATCATGACAAACTTCTTATTGATTTAATTTTTCAGTGCTAGTTGTGAAAGGATATATTCCTAAATATCAGTAGTCTCCTGGATGGACCTCAGGGCACATTTTCTTATTAAAAAAATTAACATCTTAGGAAGTTAATCTCATTAGGAAAAATCAAAGTGTTAGAATTCATGATGACACAATACCTTTCTTCTATCTTGCCTACATTTTCTGGCTTTGCAGTAGGGTCACAGAAGAGCCAGATAATATGGGGAATAAAGAATGCAAAACTAGAAAACAAGGCAAAACAAAATAAAATAATGAAATATAGTGGAAGTTATTAAATAGTAACTTAATTTTAAGATGTGATATCAGAAAATGATAAGCCAGTTTGAAGACTTTGTTTCAATTCCACAATTTGCCATGCTTATTAGAACCTGAGCATCCCAGCCTTTGTTTATACCGCACTTCCTAGAGCTCTCTTCTCTGTCCTCCCCACTCTCTATTCCTCATGACCTGTCTAAAATAAACTCATCATTGAAGTCACAGAAATATCTCTGAACTCTGTGATCACTTGGCTGACCACAATCCCCATCGACAATTCATAATAGCGTTAGTGCCCTCCCTTTGGGTCCTAAAGCACCCTACATTTACCACCACATACACCATCATTTATGCAATAATTTGAAAATACAAGGTAATGTCTGTTTTCCAAAGTAAGTGGCAAGCTTCCTTAAAATACTGAACAGCTTGCTCATTACTTTTTCTCTTGTGGTCATAATACCTGACACATAATAGACACTCACTAGCTGATTCTATTTCTCCAAAGTAATGCATAAAACTCTGTGTCATTTCTAACTACCTGGCCTTGAGGTTTATTGTTTAAAAGTAAATGGTAGGGGCGCCTGGGTGGCTCAGTCGTTAAGCGGCTGCCTTCAGCTCAGGTCATGATTCCAGGGTCCTGGGATCGAGCCCCGCATCGGGCTCCCTGCTCGGTGGAGCCTGCTTCTCCCTCTCTCACTCCCCATGCTTGTGTTCCCTCTCTCGCTGTCTCTCTCTCTCTCTGTCAAATAAATAAATAAAAATCTTAAAAAAATAAAAAAATAAAAAAATAAAAAATAAATAAATAAATAAAAGTAAATGGTAGATTTTGTTGATAGTCTTACCCTTATAATGCTTTGGAAAGACAGCAGACATTCTTCATTCTGAGTTACATCTCTAGAAAAAGTATTCAAAGTCAAATAGATTAACACCTAAACACAGTGATATCATTGGGATCTGTGTTCATAACAAGTACCTTATTCCTAACCTTTTACAAAAATGAGCAGACACATCAAGAACTTACTTATGTAATTAAATAGCAGTCATACATCATGTATCTAGTTTCATCAAGGTAGGGGAAGAGACTTAGAGAACAAATTTTCTTTCAAGAAAGTAACTTCCAGGGTCCAGCAGGAATTGCCAGGTCAGGGGGAGACAAAAATGCAGACATCATGAGGTTGGATATTGCTATTCTTGTCTATCTTTCCACACTGACTATGGTTTAGATCTTGATCTCTTTTTCTCATAATAGAAACAACAAGCATCATTCAAATAATATTTTAATGATAGAGACTCACCATTTTCCACATAAATATCTTCTTTAAAATTTATCCCTATTTACCAGAAAAAAATCATAATATGAGGTTTTTTAACATGGAGGTTATGGAACTCCACAGAATTACTTGGTGAAACATCAACAGGTAGCTTTGAGGGCAATTTTGTGGAGACTCACAGTCACTTGATTTTTTTAAATAAAATTACCAATCTCTCCTAGATGATTTTTCCTTTGTTATTTCCTCAGAATTAGTTGGATGACATGTTATATTCTCACTGCCTACTGTGTCACCAAGAATATGACTGATGAAGTTAGGGTGCTGGTAGTGTAGATCGTTGTGAGTTGTCTTTGTGTATTTGGTTTCAAAGCAAAAAATTTATGAACTAGAACATTAAAATGTTCTACAGGAAGGTCCTATAAATTTTTAGATTCATAAGAATTTTTTTACATAGCCACAATAATAAAAATAAAATATGCCTTTGAAATTTAGGTCATAACATATCATTATTTTTTCTCATACAATGAGGTACAAAGCTTATAATTCCATTTACTGCTTTCAGTTTCAAACTCCTACTGCTAAAAACCAATCAGGCAAACAACGCAGGTTGCACTGGCATTATATACATTATTAGTCTTTTCTTGGCAAAGGCACTTTACTTCCAATATAACAGGAAATACCACTACAGCCACTTAGTTTGGCCAAGAATACAAGTTTTGTTGTTGTTGTTGTTGTTTGTTTTTTATGTGTGCTAAATGTCCTAAAGAGTAGATTTTTTTTGTTCAAAGGCAATTTTTGTTTGTTTCTTCAGATGAAAGCACTGGAAATATAGTTCCTACCAATGGTAAATTATCAATTAAAACTCTTTGGTCAGTCAGACAAAAAGGAAGTAAGTTATTTATCATCTTCCATTCTGAAAGAACTCCAAATACTTCATACAATTTCCATGATGTACAAACAACATCATGATACGTAGATATCCATTGTACAGAAAAGAAAAACAGTAACAGTTTAGTTTACTGTAATCAGGCTCAGAAGATTTGAATAGAGAAAATGATACTTGCCTCAAAGGAATTGTAAGGAATTTACTGAGGAAAATGGTAATTAATGATGCTGAACTCAAGCCAATACCTTAAGTTATCTAGATGAAAAATGTTCTGAACTCCTCATTGCTTCCATAGTTATCCTGACTTTCCTTCATTATACACACCAGATATACACATTCCTAGTTATCTTTTCCAGTGTTAGACCTAAATTACACATGTAAACTTTGTAGTTGGCCATGAAGTTCTCATTTATGCAGAAACAACTTTGCAGTTATTTGTTACACAAACCTATTGAGAGCATACTAGCCTGCTGGCTTGTGTGAACATTTTGTTGAACAGCTGCTCTGGCTTTAAAATTTGGACTTCCCAAGTGCTGTCTGAAATACCAACAGAAAATGTGGAAGGTACAGGAAAGAATGTTTGCTTCTATGCCATCATTTCTAACTTAAAATTTATATTTCTTCCTTTCTAAATTAAGGGAGTGGACACTAGAGTCAGAAAACAAAAACAAAAGATACCAGAAACACTTGGCTTCACAACATTTAAAACTGTATGAAAAGATGTGTATGTGTGTATATATAGATAAATGTATATATACCTAGATAACTGTGTATATACACACATATATATCAGTAGTAAAAACTGGGGAAATAGTAGCAACTATAAATAAGAAAGATTATAAATTATTTAAATAAAATAATAAAAGGCTATAAATTAGTAAGATCCTTCAGGAGGCTACAACCGTGAAAATATCCATACAAGAGATGTTGGATTTTTCTTTTTTGAATCATGAATAGCTGTGTAACCTAAAAGTTTCCTAAATAGCGTTTATTTAAAGTAGTTCTTGTTAAAAGGAACTAGTATATTGTACATCTTAAAGGGAAATTAGCCATTACAAGCAATGTTGCAGGTCTATTTCTATGGGTATCAAATTTTTCTGAATGAATTATGGAGTGAGGAAGTTACAAAGAAGAATGTTTAATATGATGCATATCATGGCATGAAAACACTGTGTGTGGGTTGAGAGAGAGAGAGAGAGGGAGAATGTGTGGGTGAAGACACACCGTATTTAATTGTGGCTTTGAAGTAACAAAATAACCCTCACATTTGTTTATTACAATATTTGCTTCTTCTTTATGTTATGTGTCAGCTGCTGTGGGCTGGCTGCTGTAGCGCTGTATTACATTTCTGCTGCTGTTTAACAAATTACCACCTATGTAATGTCTTAAAATCACACTCATTTATCATCTCACAGTTCTGTGGGGTCAGAAGTCCAACTCAACTAAGTTCTCTGCTTAGGGCCTCCCTAGGCCCAAGTCAAGGTCTTTGCCAGTTTGGGTTTTTATCCGGAAGTTCAAGGAAATAATCTGTTTCCAACTTCATTCATGTTTTTCATATAATTCAGTTGCTCAAAGTTATAGAGCTGAAAAGCCCTCTTTTTCTTGCAAGCTGTCAGTCTTTTTCTTGCAAAGTGGTAGGTTCCACTCACCTCCTGGAGGCTACTCTCCGGTTCCTACTCTGTGGCCTCCTCCCCCTCAACAACAGAGAATCTTCCTTTCATTGAATTTCTCTCGTGATTTCAATATCTCGGATTTCCTCTTCTACTATGTCAGAAAAAAATGTCTGCTGTGAAAGGACTCATATGATTAGCTAAGCCCCAGCTGGATAACCTCCCCTGTTTTAAATCAATTGATTAGAAACCTCAATTACATCTTCAAAATCCCTTTTGCCTTGTACCAGGATATAATCATGGGAGCAACATCAGGGGATAAAGGTCATGGGGGCCCTCTTGTAATTTCACATAGCACAAGCTTTATTCCATTTTCTTCTCATTCAAGGATTCAGAGACCCCAGGTGAAGGAGCAGCCCCAATATGAAACATCCCTTGCTAGTTGAAGACAGAAAAGAATGAGAGCAGGCAAAACACACAATGTTTCAACAGCTTTGGCCCAGACAAGGTGTACATCATGTCCCTTCACATGTGGGCCAAAGCAAGTCACATGAACCAAGACAAAGTCAATAAGAAAGGATGCATACTTTACCACAGGAGGGGCACAGGTAACATGGCAACTTGACCCGATATGGGCAGGAGAGTAGAGTAATATTCGGGAATAGTAATTCAATCTACTATGCACAGGGAGAGAAACCTAGAAACATTCTTACTAAATGGTACAATGTTTAGTCTTGAGTGGAATAAACATGATTTTTATTTATTTTTTATTAGGTATTGCTATATTATTTATATTTTTTCAAAAATTATGTGGCTTTTTTATAATTGAGAAAAGAAAATATTTCGTTTAGAAAGAATATAAAGTATAAATAAAAGAGTTAGGTATTTTTCAAATATGCTTTACAGATGAGGAAAGTGAGTCTAGGGGAAGCTGTGCCCTTTTCATTAGTTGTAAGTAGGGCAGCCCATCTGACACATCAGCAAGAAATTCAAATTAGATGATGCTTTGGGGATGCCTTTCTTCTCCCTTCAGCTGTGCTAAAGACCTATCATCATTATATAGTTCATTATCAATTAAGTCCCCACATTCATGATACTTCTTTAAAAACATGATTCTGGGGCACCTGGGTAGCTCAGTCGGTTAGGCGTCTGCCTTCTGCTCAGGTTGTGATCTCAGGGTCCTGGGATTGAGTCCCATGTCAGGCTTTCTGCTCAGCAGGGAGCCTCTCTCTCTGCCTGCCTCTCTGCCTACTTGTGATCTCTCTCTGTCAAATAAATAAATAAAATATTAATAAAATAAAAACACGATTCTTCATAAATGTGTATTTTAACTAACTTCTTCCTGAAAGTGGATTGATACAGGGCTAAAACTTAGGTGAGAGTTGGGGATTTTTCAAATGTGCATTACAGATAAGAAAAGTGAACCCAGGGGAAGTTGTGCCCTTTTCATTAGTTATAAGTAGCACTTATAAACTGATTTTGTTTCTAAAATATGTTAAAATATATTTTTAAAAATTCAATATTTGATTAATCTTACACAAGAATTATTATTATCTATGTTTTATTTACAAGAGAAAATGAGGATCAGAGACTTTTAATGAAACTTCCATGACCAGAATTGGAAACCAGGCTTCTTCGACTATGGTTTATGTACCCTTCTGAAATGCTAGAATACTTCTTATATACAAATTAATAATAACATCCAATATTTATGGACACTTACTACATTCCAGACTAGGTTGACAGAGAGGTGTGTGTGTGAGTGTGTGTGCACCGAGACAGAAACAGAGAAAGACTACTGTTAACAGAACAAAGAAGGGATGTCTCCACCTACTTAAGTTAAGCAGGCTTGGAGAAAACTAGGACATAGACATTAAAGTTAGTAAGAAACCAAAATATGAGACATTCAGAGAGCCAGATTTTATATGAAATGCTTCAGAAAATGGAACAAGTCAGCTGGTCAGTAATGACAAAATGCCTTTTTAACACAGCATGTTAGTCCTGCCGGGATGCTCCACCTGGCCTTAATCTTCTCCTTGTCCCTTTTTTCCACACCAACAACTAATTTAAACATCTTTATATCCCAGGAAAAATCTAGGGCCCAGTTTCCATCCCAAGGTCCCTTTCTATGGTAGAGACAATAGCTCTAATTGTGTTTATCATCTCTCTTAATACAATTTATTTATTCAAAAAATATCTATGAAGTTCATACTGAATATATGGTGTTATTATCCTTTACCTCTGATAACATTTAGCTTCTCCTCAGCCACCCTTAGACTCCTTCAAGAATGTAGACACACAGAATGTATTGGGATCCTAGGCCATTTTCCTCACCCATTTACTTCTCATGGTCAAAGGAAATATAAAAGATTCCATTTTGGAATGTGTAAGTTTCATCTCTAAAAAAAGTATTTTTTTTGTATTCAAATATTTATTTTCACTTACATGAGAATAAAAAAACAGAAACCAAAAACATTTAAAATATAGAACAAAAATAACATTATTCTTGCATTTTTACTTTTTTGTTCTTTGGAGAGCAATTACTATACGATAGAAAGCCATGGGAGCATCTGGCTCCTTGGCAAGTCCCAAATACAACTGGCAACCCAGAGATACTGAACGGCTGGCAGATGGTTCAGATGCTATAGAGGAGCTTTCTGTCTCAAGTCATCTACAGCTGTCCCCATTCTTTATACTGAATACATTCAAGTTTCAGTATATATATATATATATATATATATATAATATACTGAAAAATGGTATATATATATTCCATTTTATATACATGTATATGTATATATAATGGATACACATACACGTTTTTCCTTATTTGCTTCTAATAATGTAAGTAATGCCATTTGCCTGTAATCTTAGTCATTACCATATTTTAAAATATTTTTAAAGTATAGCATCTTTCCGAGAATCTAGATTTTATTGTATACCCATAGCAATGACACCTATAGGCAAGCTTCCATTCTTTGTACATAGACATCACAATGATTAATGCCTTTTGTTTGCCTCAGGGTAAGATTCTGAACGTTTTAAGACGACATATTCCAAAAAATTGCTATGTTTCATATTCCTCTAAAGACCACGGGTTTGTTTTTTCTAATAAGTAATTTAGATTCCAAATCCCTGGACCAAGATGATTGTGACCTTCCTGCATGTATGCCATGTGGAAATCACCACAGGAACAGACTGCTGAACCAAAGGCAAACAAACAGAGCTGGATTGTTGCCTCCTCATAAATCTGAACTTGCGGTCAGTGGGTAACTGCCAAGTCATAGTGAGTTCTCAGCATGCATGGCAAGCAGCTGAGATGAGGAGACGGTATACTCTAAATATTATTCAAAGTTTAAATTCATTTGAATTAGTAATATTTAAAGATACTCTAAAATAAATCTCCTTTATATAAAAACTATAACTTAAAGATATTGCACTGAAAATTTTGAAAAAAAAGCATTTCTGTCCCATTTTGCCATGGAGAGTTTAAAATTTTGATTTATAATTATTTTTCACTGAGTGTATTGTTTTTGTACCATTTCTTACCAATTTAATTCAGAAACCATTTCTGTGACATTAGGATATTTTTTTTTCTATTTACTAGCTCAGAAAGCATGATTTTGCAGTGAGACTTTAAATATGTATCTTCTCTTGTTTGTGGCATCAGGACTGACCCATTAGAAGCGGCTCTGCCTATGTTAAAATCGCAGTGTAATTTACTTCTAGTTTTGAAAAAAGGCTCGAATAAAGGTTTTAATCTTACTAAATATACCAATCAACTATTTTCATGTAAGAGTTTCTATTCGGGGAAATGAAAGTAGAACTTGTCTATATAAATTCAATATTTGAATACATATTATACTAAACTATCCAGTAGATTATAAATCTACTTCACTGAATGGAGACATCAAAAACCAGGTAGTCATCAGATTAGTTAGCTCAGTGATTCTCAATTTTAGTGGGACGTCACATGCATGGTAATTGACTTAATTTTGAAGCATTTCACTCCATTACTGCTCTGTGATTCATGAGATTGTGGATTTTGTTTTGTTTTATTCACTGTTTTATCTCCAGTACAGAGAATAGCAGCTGGTACATAGGTGTTCAGTAAACCCAGGTCTTTAAAGTCAAGGCTTATTAGATAAATGCAAAGTTGACAACCTCTTTATATATTTTCACAGAATTTTTTAAAATGCAGAATAAGATTTTTTTTAATTACGATGAGGAGTTATTATGTGCCATACCTGAAATTTTAAGGTAGAATTGAAGATAGCCTAAGAACCAAGTAAAAGCCTGAGATAGAAACTGAGAACAAGGAAATAGTGTTGGCAACACCGGGTTCCAAGAAATGGGAAGAACAGTATCATATTAGCTTTAGCAACTTAGAGTTCCAACTTCTCCCTTTTAAGAAATGATCTGATACCATTGTAAAATAAACTTCCACTGGACCTATTATCCTCCTTCTAATCCAGTGTTGACCAAAGGGAGGTATTATATCGGTGATAGGTGGGATAATATGGATGACACTACCAGGACAGACTTCTGTGGCTTACTGTTTAATTTCAGATAGGGTGTGCTAGCCCACACAAAGGAAGAGAAACCTTTATGGAACTGGTTTAATCTCTGTTCCACAAATTTATAAAGGTCTCTAAGTGATCTAGGAACCAAGAACTTCTTGCATTAACTTCTATGGTTATCTACTATGGACAGTTAATGGGAAAGACAACTGACTATTCTTTTTTAAACCAAGGAAAGACATGTTTTGAAGGTTGCATCAATCAAATTCTTCTCAGGAAAACAGAAACTAGGTGAGGTATTTAAACAGAGAGCTTAAGTTAGAGAATTGGTTGAAGAGGTATTGACTGCAAGACCAGAAAAAGCAAATAGGAACATTGCTGTAACATAGCAGTCAAAAATTGTGGAAGCACCTAAAACCTATGGGGTTAGAAAAACAAGGTTTAGGAACAATCCAATTTTAGAAACATGGAGTAAGAGCACCTTGGACCTTACTTGGATTTCGAAGAAGAGACCAGTGACCAGCTACTTCCAGCACCCCAGGAACTTAGAGAAGAATAACAACAAAGCCTAGAGATATAGGACCCTGAGAAGGAACTGCCAATAAGCTGGTGCAGGTGGTTGAAGATTAAAACCAACCGCTTTTTCTGAGGATTAAGTTCTGTTGATGACAGCGAAGCCAACTGGAAATAAGGAAACAGGAAGTCTCTTCTTTCCACTTCTGAGTGTGAGTCCATCTCTAGTATCCCTCATTGGAAGAACCTAATAGGAAGCCAGCTAATTCAAAGAAAATTAGATTATAATTCCAGCAACAACACATCACAAAACAGAGTGTAGATGAATGAATTTGGTGTTAAAGACAATAGCTTAATGACTGGCACAAAGTTGGAAACTTACACTTAGCATTTTCTTCTCTTTATCTTGGGAACAACCCTAAAACAACAAGGAGAACAAGATAAGAAAACTAACCCCATTTTCAAAGAAATAACAAGTAAACAAATAATCAAATAGATGGAAAGTGTCCCCAAAGCAGTGATTTCAGTAGAAAAGGGAGAGTTTGCTTTTAGTTGAAGTTCTCAGAAATATCTGACAAAGTAAGGTGAAGGATAACCAAAACATTTATCTGCAACATTGACAAATTCCCTAGAAATGAAAAAAAAATAGTCACGGAGGAGTTGAATGAGGAAATTACTCAGGCCACTTTTACATTAGTCAAAATAACCAGGTGTCTAGAAGAGTAGTATGAATGATGAGGTGAGAATTAAATCATGAATACTGTCTCACATCTGCTCTGTCTATTGAGGGGAGTAGTAAATGCTTAACAAAAACAAACAAACAAAAAACACATGTTCTCCCTGGGAATAAGGACGTGGTCTTGCCCTTACAGATCAGATACAAATGGATCTCCCTGGAAAAAGTTCACCTTATTCAGTTGAGTAACCAAAAAGGAACCAGCACATGATATTTACAAAAAGTGGGGAAAGAAACCAGAAGAGAAATACGTGGAAGATAATTCTTATATGAAAAAGTGATTTCATGGGGTGCCTGGGTGGCTCAGTCATTAAGCGTCTGCCTTCGGCTCAGGTCATGATCTCAGGGTCCTGGGATCGAGCCCCGCATCGGGCTCCCTGCTCAGCGGGAAGCCTGCTTCTCCCTCTCCCACTCCCCCTGCTTGTGTTCCCTCTCTTGCTGTGTCTCTCTCTGTCGTAAATAAATAAAATCTTTAAAAAAAAAAAAAAGTGATTTCATGAAATAGAACTTGTGATCACTTACATTAATATGAATATAAAATAAAATTTAAAGTAATATAATTTATAAAAAGACCTTCAAGCAGAGATATGGGACTCAAAAAGTTTAGGGAAAAAAGGAAAGGCAAAAAATAAAACTGTTTTAGAAATAAAAGTATATTTAAAGGTCCTGGAAAAAAAAACAAACAGCTGAAAATGAAGTAAGGGATTTAGAGGATAGGCAGTAGAAAAGAAGAGAGCAAAATTAAGTAGAAATACATGTTTAAAAGTATTAGGGAGAAAATGGCAGCTACTGAATAGAGTCAAAATTCCAAAATGCACACTACTGATTTTATCAAAGAAGAAACTAAAATAATTAAACAGAAGTTAATAAATGTAATTCAAGAAAATATTTCCTGAAAGAAAAGATGATTTAGATTCACAGATTAAAAAGACGTATTATGGCCCTGGTAAATTAGGCTAAGATGGTCAGTACTAGCATACATACTCACAAAATTACTTAATTTCAAAGAATTCTGCTTGTTTGGTTAAAAGGCAAGAAAATCAAGTTGCATAAAGTGGAAAAAAATCAAGATGGCTTATATTATTTGAGGGCAACATTCAATGACACAATATAGTGGAGCAATGCCATAAAAATATCCAAAAAAGAAAACATATCCCAAGTATTTTGTGCCCAAACCATCTTCAGTTCTAATATATCAACAAATATTTTCTAACATACTAGAAATCAGGAATAAGTGTTACCATGAGCCTGTCTTAAAGAATTTAAATCATAACTTTTTTTAAACCTCCAAATAATTTGAGGAGAACATGGATGGTGTTTTATTTAAAAATTAAGGCTTAAAAATGTGGATATTTTTATGCCAATGCAAAATTTGCATATTTAGCTACATTGGAAGAGGAAGGGGAAGAGAAACTATAAATTAGTAAACTGATTATCTCTTATAGATGAGGATTAAAAACAAATAGATAATGAAATAAAGGAGCCTTAAATATATTTAGTAATAAAATATATTTTTAAAATAATATAATCATCTTAAATAGCATGAAGGGGGCAGAAGGAGAGGAAATATGTGGGATATTAATTTTCATTTTTGCCATTAGAAAGGATTCAATAGCTACTGCAAAAAGCAATATAGGAGTCAAGGGTGCAAAGTTATGTCTGTACAGATAAATATAAGAAATCAATATGAACATTCAAATTATGAGAAGAATATACATGCATGCATGCACTCCTAGGGAAACAAACTAGCAAAAGTTTTTGGTGCCATGAAAATATAAAGGACAACAACACATGACAGGTCAAAGAACACAGGTAGATGATTTATTAACACATGAAAATAGATTTTAAAACTACTAAAAGAAAAATTCATCTTAGATAATACTACTTCTCTAGTGCTAAACTATAGTCATAATAGTCCTAAAAATGTGGCACATACTGTTTTTTTTTTTTTTTAAAGATTTTATTTATTTATTTGACAGAGAGAGACACAGTGAGAGAGGGAACACAAGCAGGGGGAGTGGGAGAGGGAGAAGCAGGCTCCCCTCTGAGCAGGGAGCCCGATGCGGGGCTCGATCCCAGGACCCTGAGATCATGACCTGAGCCGAAGGCAGATGCTTAAAGACTGAGCCACCCAGGCACCCCGGCACATACTGTTTTAAGTGCTATACTTCATCTTATCCTCATTTTTTAAAAAATGAAATGAAGTAAACAAACAAAACCAAGCAAAGAAAAAACTTTTATGAGGTGTTATTTTATGCCTGTTTCCAGAGATGAAGACTGGGGCACAGTGAAGTTAATTGCAGTCACATAGCAAATGAGTGGCAGGAAGAGACAAAGAGGCAGCATATAAATATTCTTTCTACAAAGTCCAGAGTCTTTTATTTTTAATATTGGAATGCATAAATTCAATTTTTGCCAGTGTTCAATTTTACAAGTGTTCATTAAACATGAATACCTGTATATACATAAATTTAATATATTATTTCCTATGTCTACCTAATGGATACCATGGTTTTGATGCAATTACATTGAATTTTAAGATTTCCAATTTATTTTGGACATAAATTTTTTTTTAACAAAGTAATCTAATATTAGAGAGTATGGAAATAAAACTGTGCAAAATTGAGTCTGACCTCAATTTAAGATTGGTTTTTACAACAAAACATATTTTGGAAAGAAGTGATATACCATATTCGTAATCAGAGTACACTTTCTTAACCAATAAGCTACATAATGTTTCATAAGACAAAATCCCAATCTGGGCTTTGTGCATGTCACTCCTATAAGCAATTCTTTTTTTTTTTTTTTTTTTAGCAGTGCAGTGTATTTTTTTTTCAATTTTATTTATTTTTTTTTGCATTTTTAAAAAAATTTTATTATGTTAATCACCATACACTACATCATTAGTTTTTGATGTAGTGTTCCATGATTCATTGTTTGTGTATAACACCCAGTGCTCCATTCAATACATTCACTCTTTAATGCCCATCACCAGGCTAACCCATCCCTCCACCCCCCTCCCCTCTAGAACCCTCAGTTTGTTTCTCAGAGTCCATAGTCTCTCATGGTTCCTCTCCCCCTCTGATTTCCCCCCTTCAAGCATTTCATTTTTTAAAAAATAAAATAATGGACTAAGTTTTATGGGGTATATGCAAGCAAAAAAAAATTCTAGAGGTCATGATCTTACTGAATTGAAGACAAGATTGAATCTAGAAAAAAAGTTGTATGAGATAAAGAATTACACATTGATGTGTTTATTTAAAAGCTGATTATTTAATTTTCAGGAATTGTGTTCACCAATTTTAAATGTAGCTATGACTAAATTGTTTCAATTTAGGATTAAATATATTATATTCAAAAGCTAGGAAAAGTGCTTGCGTGCCTGGGCTGCTCTGGCAGGAGCCATTTCAGGGAGGGAGCAGCTTTCCTGCATGTATTGCTGTGGCCCAGGGTGGCTCACCCTTTTAGGTTGTGAAGCATCCTGGTCCAGCTGGGGGCGTTCTGAGGCCTCAGCCGGGGGGAGGGCACTGCCCCTCCTTTCTCCAGCAGTCTGAGAAAGAGCCTGGGCTTAGGCAAAGATTCTCTCTTTGTGAATTCACCTCCTCACTAATATGTATTTATAACCCCCAAATCAATATCCGCTGTGTAGTCTCAGGCATACACACAGAAGTGAAAACTTTGGGTCCCCTGACATGTACTTTCTCAGCTGATATCCACTAAGGCAACACTCTGCCTTTTTTCAACTCATACTGTAAACAAGTGTCCTTTTTGCAGTCTATTTAGTGCCATGCTTTTCACATTTTTTGCTTTGACTTGATGATTTTGCTGTTTATAATGGTCCCCAAGCATAGCATTAAAGTACTATCTAGCGTTCCTAAGCCCAAGAACGGTGTCATGTACCTTATGGAGAAAATGAGTGCATTAGATAAACTTCATTCAGGTATGAGTTTTAGTGCTGTTGGCTGTGAATTCAATGTTAACAAATCAAGAATATGTGTGTGTGTGTGTGTGTGTGTGTGTGTGTGTATTAAATAAGATGTTCTAAAACTGAAACAGATGTATAACAAGGTTACGTATTGATCAATTGAAGAAATATTGTGACCAGAGGCTATAAGAACCTAACCCTGCATTTCCCTTAAGAGTAATTGTTGAGGGGGCGCCTGGGTGGCTCAGTCCTTAGGCGTCTGCCTTCGGCTTAGGTCATGATCCCAGGGTTCTGGGATCGAGTCCCACGTCGGGCTCCCTGCTCTGAGGGAGGCCTGCTTCTCCCTCTCCCACTCTCCCTGCTTGTGTTCCCTCTCTCGCTGTCTCTTTCTCTGTTAAAAAATCAATAAAATCTA